>NW_026733137.1:0-90012 GCF_028476545.2 Physella acuta
ATTATAGACACAGTTGTCTCGGTGATATGTCGTTATATAAATATATATATATATATATTTATTTATATTTATATATATTTACAGCAAGACTGCTATGATTACATAAGGCTGCCATCTATTTGGGTATTTGGAGAGTGCAGCATTACATTAGGCTAACTTCAACCACCTGTCTTCAAATTACTTCACAGACTTCAAAAATGTCGCCACAGAGTTCTACCACACCTTTAATATAACCATACATTTTTTTTCCAGTAAGAAATAACAAAATTCTTCGTCGTATTTCTTTAACCCCCCCCCCCCCCGCCTCCATTCACCCCATTGTCACACATAGTCACCACAAACGTCTGACACACAACTCCCTCTAGTTGTGTGATATTTCACATCTATGACCATATTATCACATTGAACAGCCATTGGGCTAATATGACCTAGAACAGCCCATTGTGTCAATATGAGCTAGAACAGCTTTAGGCCAATATGAGCTAGAACAGCTTTAGGCCAATATGACCTAGAACAGCTTTAGGCCAATATGAGCTAGAACAGCTTTAGGCCAATATGACCTAGAACAGCTTTAGGCCAATATGACCTAGAACAGCTTTAGGCCAACACGACCTAGAACAGCTTTAGGCCAATATGACCTAGATTAACCACGCAATTATACACACCATAAATTAAACAAAGGCTACCACACAGTTTTATAAAATCGATACAACCAACAATATTTGAGAGGGGAAATAGGCCAACCATGTTTATGTACAATATCAACACACATAAAACAAACTGGTAAACACAGATAGCTTTAACAAATCTGACGACCCCACACAAAGGGAGGGAACCACGGTGAGCTTAAAGCAAGCAGTATGAAAACAAGGGCAGTATGCATGCGACACATCTACAACTAGACTATTTCAGGGACCGTGCATGAATTGTTTAGCACGAAAGGGATTGAGGGTGGTTTATCACTTTATTGAACCGTGAATGGGTGTGGGGTGGCGGAAATGAACCACTTTACATAGCACTGCCTCTGGCTTTTGATTGGCTTTGTTCCTGTTACAAGCTTTTATTTTACTTGCTTCCTCTATCTTTGGGGTCGTCCATAAATGACGTCACACTCACAGGGGGGGGGGTGTCCGTAATTTTGTGACGATGTGTGACGAGGGGGAGGGGGCTGGGTTCAGATGGTGCGACGTCACACTTTTGCATTATAAAAAAAGCAATGTTAGAAAACGAATTTTAGATGTTATTTCGCGTTTTAGAAAACTGATTTAATAAATTGCAATGGGAATTGATTAAAATACTCTATTTTGACAGAGTTCAGACAAGATTTTGGAAAAAATATCGATGTTTAAAGAAAAATTCAACTGCAATTTCGAGGGGGGCTGTAGGCTGAGGTGTGACGTCATTTTAGGGGGGGAAAGGTCTGGCTTTTTGTGACGATGTGTGACGGAGGGGAGGGGGGAGGCTAAATCGTCCAAAAAAGCGTGACGTCATTTATGGATGACCCCTTTTGTCTGTCGTGCTTCGTCATCAACCGAAACTGCCGAGCAAAATTTCAACCACTTCTAATTGACCAATTTGTTTCAAACTTTTTTTGTTATTTAAACTGTAGTTCATTTTTATATGTTTACAGAAAAATCATTTATTTTCTCCATTTAGTGTTCGAATTTTGTCGTGGTTCATCGGGGAGAGGAGGTAAAAATGTGGTTTATACAGTTTTAGGTGGGGTAGTGGTGTTTAAGGGTGTTCAAGGGTGGCAGTTTTAATTTAACAGGGTGAAAATTCCCAAAAAATGTTATATACAACGTAAAATGAGTGTGGTGTTATATGTTATGTAGCATTATATTGGGTGGGGTATGGGTTTAAAAGATGTCATGATGTTGCGATAGTGCACACTCTGTAATATATGCTCAGAGGACAGTATGTTTATATCAACACCATAACACTGACAGCTCTACGGCTTCTCTTTACTGTCTTGACCAGTGACCACTTTTGGAGTATCGGTATCCAACGGCAACATATTTTCGGCGCCGCTTCCGGTATAACCCCCCCCCCCCCCCTTCCCCCATCATACAACTCCTTCCCTTCAACACGGAGAGTTCGCTTAGCTTCGGTTTTCCCATGGTTTTGTAAGTGTTCTGGGGGTGTGCTGTGGTGTTGGGGTGTGTGGGGAGCAGGTGGTTCTTGTGACCTTCTAACATGCATTGAATGACCTTTCATCAAATCATGGATTGGACTGTCATTAGGTCGTGATCGTGTCATCAATAAAATGACCTCACGTGTCTTTGGATTATTTTTTTACCTCCCCCTCTCTTTATCTTCATAAAAAATTCACATAAAAATTCACTTCCAAAAACATTTCACAACATATTCATACGGGGGTGGGGGCGGGGACGGTTATACTGAGATATGAGGTCATTTTAGTAGGGTATGGTTTTTTTGTGACGATGGGTAGGAAGAGAATACAAATCGTTTCACAAAGCGTGACAACGACAAAAGACGGCTATCTATTCTACATTATTTACTCACGGGTTCACTTCGCTTCAAATGATAGCGGTGTTAAAAAAATGTTACTCTACTTGTCAAAGTCATAGCCACCTTTAGATGAGTATTGATTTTTTTTTAACCGTGGATAAACAAACCAACTGGTTGATGTTCAACAGTCCGTACGCAAGTGTCTAGCCCCTAGTTTCAACAGTCCGTACGCAAGTGTCTAGCCCCTAGTTCAACAGTCCGTACGCAAGTGTCTAGCCCCTAGTTCAACAGTCCGTATGCAAGTGTCTAGCCCCTAGTTCAACAGTCCGTATGCAAGTGTCTAGCACCTAGTTCAACAGTCCGTACGCAAGTGTCTACAACAGTCCGTACGCAAGTGTCTAGCCCCTAGTTCAACAGTCCGTACGCAAGTGTCTAGCCCCTAGTTCAACAGTCCGTACGCAAGTGTCTAGCCCCTAGTTCAACAGTCCGTACGCAAGTGTCTAGCCCCTAGTTCAACAGTCCGTACGCAAGTGTCTAGTCCCTAGTTCAACAGTCCGTACGCAAGTGTCTAGCCCCTAGTTCAACAGTCCGTATGCAAGTGTCTAGCCCCTAGTTCAACAGTCCGTACGCAAGTGTCTAGTCCCTAGTTCAACAGTCCGTACGCAAGTGTCTAGCCCCTAGTTCAACAGTCCGTATGCAAGTGTCTAGCACCTAGTTCAACAGTCCGTACGCAAGTGTCTAGCCCCTAGTTCAACAGTCCGTACGCAAGTGTCTAGCCCCTAGTTCAACAGTCCGTACGCAAGTGTCTAGCCCCTAGTTCAACAGTCCGTACGCAAGTGTCTAGCCCCTACAAATCTAATCAGAGCTAATTCGTTTTGTTTACTCTTTATTTTATTAGCCTGCTTGTTTTTCGTCGCGTTAACTAGTACGACCGAACATGGGTGTGTCCAGTTAGACGTTTGAAAGGCGATAATGTGTGTGTGTGTATGTGTGTGTGAATGTGTGTGTTTGTGTATGTGTGTGTGAGTGTGTGTGTGAGAGCTTTTGTTTGTGTATGTGTGTGTGTTTGTGTATGTGTGTGTTTGTGTATGTGTGTCTGTGTGTGTGTGTATGTGTATGTGTATGTGTATGTGTATGTGTATGTGTATGTGTATGTGTATGTGTATGTGTATGTGTATGTGTATGTGTATGTGTATGTGTATGTGTATGTGTATGTGTATGTGTGTGTGTGTGTTTGTGTATGTGTTTGTGTATGTGTGTCTGTGTGTGTGTGTGTGACGTTAAATACGAGTCACGTTGGGTGACAGTTGGTTGTACCAGCTTGTACTACACGACAGTGCTGCCCTCTAATGTAAACACAACTAGCGTAAGCAAGGTACATCGCTAAACCTAGAGGTAAGACCAACCATTTGTTACATCAGTAGCGTCACAAGGCGGGCGGGCGGGTGTGTGTGTGGGGGGGGGGGGGGCGTTACCAACATGGTGACATCATATTGTGGGGTACTGTCAAAACAATGTTTTATCCAGTTAATGAAATATTGCGGGGGAGATGGGTGACATCTAGCCGAAAATTGCGAAATTGTTGTATGTGGTGGGGGTGAATTGAGTTGAACAGATACAACACCCATATTAAGTCTGCCATTGTTTTATTGTGGTACCTTTTTTTTGGCTGGAATAGGATCGCTCAGGCCAGTGTTTCTTTCAGACTTTTTTTTTCTTCAGGAAGGAGGGGGGTAGACGTTTTTCTGTGGGGGAGGGGGGGGGGGCCTCTGCCTACAAGATGCCTGAAAGAAACTCTGCTGTAGGCGGTATGAAATTAGCCTAATACTAAAGCACTATCTCAACGAAAAAATGATTGTTGGAAAAAAACAAAACTTTTTAATTTTCCTCGGCTAAATTTAATAAATCTCCTCAAAAGATATGAACTTTTTTTTTTGTCAACGGATAATATCCAACAAAATAAAGAAAAAAATGCAACTCCCCTCCGCCAGATAATAAACACCAATAGAATTGTGCACGCGCCGATGTTGTGAACTGGAAGTAATAGATTAAAAGCAGCTGAGGCGGGAACTGCGGACGACTGTAACTACGTCAGCCACGATATTGAACGAGTCATGGGTCAAAGGTCAGGGGAATAACATTATAAGTCAACATTTCGTAAACACAGGTTTTTGTGTGACACATTGATGAGGTCAATGTCCTTCATGAGTCTATTACATTAGAACAGAACCAGACTTCAAAGTTTGGAAAGAACTTAGCATGGCATAGAGCTATATACTTCTGTTGGTTGTATGCAATAAGTATAGCCAAACCTTCGCCGTCGCAAGACATGTCCATGTTCTTCAATGGATGTGAGGCATGGCCACTCAATGCAGACCCCAAAGAGACGGGCACTGGACAATGAGGTGTCTGAGTAGACTTCTTGGGATTTCATACACGGATTTTTTGACACCTTAAATATCAAATTTAGAGGTCCACGAAAGGCGTATCCATGTGATCGGTCCGGTTGAAGATTGTAAAAAAATTAAATAAATAAAATGTATAGATGTCGTGGACGCGTGACATGATCAAACGGCCTTGAGGAGTCAAGGAGTCAGGTGGGTGAAGGCAACAAAGGAGGAAATGGCTGGATGACATCAGGGACTGGACAGGATTGTTCTGTACATTCACTGAGGGCAGCAGATGACGGGATGGATGACATGTTGTGAAGGTGGAGCCCCAACCACCCTGTCACAAGATTTTGTGATAGTATATAATAGAATGACGATGTGGTCTAGACTGCTAACCCGTAAGGCTCGAGTTCGAATCCGGGCTCAATTCTGTAGGACGTCAAGCTCTGCTGGGTACCTAACTAAAGTTAGGGAAAGTTAATTAAGGTGGCTGGACATAGTGCTGACCATTCAAATGCCGAGGTCACAGAAACAGGTGAACTCTACTCCACTTGCCCCATGGACCGTCAGTTTAAAAAAATGGAACTTTACTTTTATCATAGAATCAGAATAGCATAGTTTCCATATGGACATAAACCAGTCAGAGTTTCTTCCAGGCATCTCTTCGGGGGGGGGCGAAGCCCCCCCGAAAATTTTTTACCGCCCCCCGAACGAAATGAAATTTATATAATTTATATAGAAAATATATACTTTTAACAGTGTCCGCCCCCCCGAAGAAAGTTTACCGCCCCCCCCCCCCCGAACATTTCAAGTGCCCCCCCCCCCCCCCCCCCCCCACGGAGAAAAAAGTCTGGAAGAAACACTGAAACCAGTGCAACATAAATGACGCGTCACTCTATTTTAAGTCTGGTCCTCCACTATAAAGAGTCACACAAATCTTGTAGATTCTACAGTCACCACCATCTGTACAAAAGTGGCTCCCCATTCAATGTGGTACATGAGGTACCTCTCTACAAGGCTGCTTTTGTTATGTCCTCACAGACTTTCATTGTTTTAACTGCAAAAACAGACAACTCTTTCACCATAGGATTATCCTCCCTTGTAAAACAACTTACGTAAACAACGTGTAAAGCTTACATCCTCGTGTAGAGTTTGAAATGGCGTTTGATGCCAACCAGTCACAAACTGTCAAAACCATGTATGTTGACAACAAAGGGGGGACTTTAACTTATGACAACCACATATATATATGAATATATATATATATATATATATATATATATATATATATATATATATATATATATATATATATATATATATAATCATAACCATTTCGTGTATAGCATAAAAAATACATTTTTTATTTCCACCATTCAACTGACCCTCCCCTTATTGACACACATCTAATGTCACCCCCCCCCCCCCCCCCCAAGTAACAATCAGTACTTACAAGGCAAACCAGAGGCGACGCGAGGCGGGGGCTGGGGTGTGCGGACCGCACAGGGTGACACCATTTAGGGGGGTGACACCAATACAATAAATTAAAAATTGTATATTAGAAAAATGCTTTTTGCCTGTGTAATTAATGATTAGAATTAAAAAGTCTTATTAAGTGCAAATCGTATGGGGGAGGGGTGACACTTGGTCGTAAACCTGCCAATTATAGAGAAAACAATTTTACATACAGCTTATTTTATATATATATATATATATATATATATATATATATATATATATATATATATATATATATATATATATATATATATATACTGATACTTTTTTGTTGGAGGGGGTGACACCATTAGGTGCCGCACCGGGTGACACCCGACCTAGCAACGCCACTGAGGCCAACTAGCCATTCATGGAATCGATTACACTCACATCACACAGAAACCACCCAATCAAATCTGACACCTCCAGTCAAGAGGCCTGGGAATACTAAATTGAACAAGTGGACAAAAGATAACGAAACACTTTTTAAAAACCCTTGACAAACAACAACAGAACATGTTTAATCTTTATTATATTGGGATAATACAATTTTAAATCTTATATAATTAATTTTTGACATATTGATCGATTGTTGATGAAATCATTTTTCAAATTCAGTTCATGTTGTAGAACTAGGTATATTTTCACGAAGGACTTATCGTCTGCAAAATTGGAAAACCAAATGTTAAAATATCAGTTTAAATTTGTAAAGTTACAGTCAATATTAAGAGGCCCATTAATAGGCTTTTAAGTAGGCTACAACTAAAAAATAACAGTTAAGACGTTTGTTCAAATTTGTTCTAGCACAATGTTTAATCTGGCTATAACTTCCTCATTTTTATCTGACCACCCTCAACAGCTGTTGGATGAACACGGAAGTCTAGTTTATTCTGTTGATGCTATAGGGAGGGTCGATAACAGATCGGTTTTATAGTTTGTTGGTTGGTTAAACAGGCATGATAGATGTTGTTGGTGTTGTAAGCTAGTCGGCGGGCCATGATTGTAGGTTAGTCGGCGGGCCATGATTGTAAGCTAGTCGGTGGGCCATGATTGTAGGCTAGTCGGCGGGCCATGATTGTAAGCTAGTCTGTGGGCCATGATTGTAGGCTAGTCTGTGGGCCATGATTGTAGGCTAGTCTGTGGGCCATGATTGTAGGCTAGTAGGCGGGCCATGATTGTAAGCTAGTCGGTGGGCCATGATTGTAGGCTAGTCGGTGGGCCATGATTGTAGGCTAGCAGACGGGCCATGATTGTAGGCTAGTCGGCGAGCCATGATTGTAGGCTAGCAGACGGGCCATGGTTGTAAGCTAGTCGGCAGGCCATGATGGGCCATACTTGTAGGCTAGTGGGCGAGCTATGATTGTTGGCTAGTCTGCGGGCCGTGATTGTAAGCTGGTCGACGGGCCATGATTGTAGGCTAGTCGGGCTATGATTGTTGGCTAGTCTGCGGGCCGTGTTTGTAGGCTAGTCGGTGGGCCATGATTGTAAGCTAACGGACGGGTGATGATTGTAAGCTAGTCGGGTCATGATTGTAAGCTAGGTGGGCCATGATTGGGTCATTGACCTCAAAGAGGTCTTTCTTGTGGTCAGATATGATGGAGCAGGTAGCTCATTGACCTCAAAGAGGTGTTTCAGGTGGAGCAGGTAGCTCATTGACCTCAAAGAGGTGTTTCAGGTGGAGCAGGTAGGTCATTGACCTCAAAGAGGTCTTTCAGGTGGAGCAGGTAGGACATTGACCTCAAAGAGGTCTTTCAGGTGGAGCAGGTAGGACATTGACCTCAAAGAGGTCTTTCAGGTGGAGCAGGTAGGTCATTGATCCCAAATAGCCGGCACGTGGTGCCAGAGATAGAACAAGCAGGTGACTGGTCTCAGCCCTATCGATCTCTTAGAAAACATATCCCTTAAATCAATCCCATTCTTAATCCTCTTAAATCGATTGCTCTTAATAAACCAATATCCTTGGTGACGAGCTGATGACGTCACGCAATAGCCACTCGGGACCCTTATTCTAACAAGCCAGAGATGTGCCAACTATTATCTGATTGAATTAGCTGAAAATTATTCCACACTCTCAAATGAAATCAGATATACCCGCGTCACTCAAGCTTGTCTTTTCTTATCTCCCCTGGTTTATATTCGGGACAGTGCACTTAATATATAACGCAATATATATATACATATACATATATATATATATATATATATATATATATATATATATATATATATATATATATGATTCCTTTTTGAATATAAAAGTAGAAATATTATAAATAAAAGATGGTGTGTCTATAGAAATGTTATTTAAAACATAATAAAAATTATATACTTTTGTGTTACATACTTTATATAACATTTTTAGCCTCCCCCCCCCCCCCCTTAACGAAAGAGTTATAAACAATAAATTGTAAAAATCTTCGTTAGAAACAACTGCAAAACATCGAGAAAAAAAGTATGTGTAAACATGTACTGTCTACTTATGCATACAGCCGTTCTCTAAAGGAGAGATTTAGCACATATAACTATAATCAAATGCAGTGTTGTATAAGACCTCGCATAAGACAAGGTAATAAAATGGTAATTCCCGTTAAACCTCCATGTTGTTAAATGTTTAAGTTGCCCTTTCTTGTTGTCTTCATGCAGTTGTTTGTCACCATCCATTTGTGATTTGTCTTGATGCTATTGTACCATTATCTTGTTGTCTTTATCCTGTTGTCTTGATGCTATTGTACCATTATCTTGTTGTCTTGATGCTACGCCTTTACCCAACATGGTACACCAAAGTACATTTCAAAAGACCTACATTGGGTTATTAAATGACCTATTACCAGGGGCGTAGCGAGGGGGGGGCGGGGGGGGTGCGGACCGCACCGGGTGACACCCACCATTTAGGGGGGTGACACCAAGGCAAAAAATAGCAAAATATATAGAGAAAAACTTAAGGGGGAGGGGTGCAAATCGAAAGTTAGGGGGGGGGGGGGTGCAAATCGAAAACTTGAGGGGGGTGCAAATCGAAAGTTTGAGGGGGGGGGGTGCAAATCGAAAATTTGAAAGTTTGTCCCCTGGAAGGGTCGCTACGCCTCTGTGGGGGTGACACTATTAAGTGCCGCACCGGGTGACACCCGACCTCGCTACGCCACTGCCTATTACTACATAATATCATTTCAGAAATAAATTAAAAAATCGCAAAAATGAATATAAATTTCTTTAAACTATTTTCCCTACAGCCTGTGGTCTAAGTCGTTCACTGGAGGTATAATTAATCTATTTACAATGCAGCCGCACACATAACGAAGCAAGGTCACAAAATTAAAACAATTCCAAACACCCGTTTCTAATCAGGTCGATTCCTGTACCACGTGTGCCTTGCTTTAAAAAAATAGCGTGTAAGGTTTTAACTCAATTTGCAGCATTACACAGACCCATCAGGGGAAGCAACTCAGCATGGCCGTATCGTGTCGCTTAGTTATTTCCCTTTATTTATTCCCCCTTCTGCTTGCTCGTAAAAGACACAAATTTGAAAAAAAAAATCAATTAAAGGGGATTAAATAAAAGTAAAATTAAAGCCTACAGTGAAGCATAAAATTGCTTCTACTTGCCTATGTTAATCTACTGGTGGAGTGAAGAAAAAAGTTAAAGAAAAACCCACACTTTTTTGTGGAGTAATAGTAAAAAGCAAAAATAAAAAAAAAAAAAAAAAAAAAAAATTATTTAGCAAAAACACTAGCCAAGTTCTAATATTTAATTCATTCTTAAATTACATTCATAAACATTGATACCAGCTGTTAAGAAAATTAAAAAAATTATATATTTTAAGAGAAGTATCTGAAAATACTTAATTATGTCAAATAATAGGCATGAAAAGTGTATGTAACCATTCTAAATTTGAAAAAATATTTTAAAACAATATAGCAAGCGATAAAATTATAGTTTAATTTAAAGCTGTTTGAGAATCATCGATTACACTCATTTTCATATTTTTGTATTGAAGATAAGCCGCTGAAAATCCATTTGGAATTATTTTATAAAATCAAATATTTTTAAAAACCGCCCTCAACCTCTCCTTCAATCAACCAGAATGGCCAGGGAGAGTTAAACAATAAAAGTCAATTCAATTTTTTCAAGATAAAATACCAAATAGTGGTCAACGGTGTATAGCATAGTATTGAATTTATATTAAATAATATATCACCACAACAATATGACTCTACTAATCCAAATAAATAATTAAAGTATTTGCTAAATTACTAGTATATTACTATTAATTATTTGTTTGACTGCTTCTAGCCTTAATGAAACCAGAAGTCATTTTGTGCTTATTACACAAATGTTATAAAATAATTAATTTTGGTTGAAAAATATACTTTCTGGCAACTAACTTTTGGAACTATTTGGCACCAGCTTTTCAAGCCTATTTACACACAATATTTCACACACAGGTTTGGTAGGATGTTAACTTAATGAAAAGAAATATGTGAATAAAATATATAAGTAAATAGTAAAATAATTTTTTTTCATATATTTTTAATTGAAATGTTTTAGGCTTCACACAAAACTTCTATAAACAGACTGGCCATGAGTGATAGGTAAAAAAAAACAACAGTAGCATTTATGTTAGAGTAGAAGCAGTAAAGAAAACGGAAATATATTAAATTGGAAAAAAAAACCATTTATCATAAAATTATACCTGATGACCTTCACAAGCATTCTGTAAATAAAGAACACAAAGGTCAAGGACTGCGTTCAATAAGAAGTCACAAACATACAGTAGGCCTATACTTTAATCACTGAGTTCTGTAGAATCAATATTATTCACATATTACACTATATATCACAAGTACACCTATCACATCTTACATTTAGTGTACACATACTTGAATTCTGTTTTAACCCGATGATACTCAGATGGCATTGATATCTTATATCCCCCACATGTCTACTTATAGAATGTCTATATCTAAATATTCAAATATTCCATGGGGTTCCATGGGGGGGGGGGGTCCTTTAAACTTCCCTGCCTATGCAGCTGTTTCCAGAGGTATAATTGATAACAAATAAATAAATGACATCTTTATATTGATATTTCAATGTAAAATGATTCTCTTCTACACAACACACAGTGACTTGCAAAACAAACCAAACACTTTATCACAGTAACATGCAGATAAAATGAGATATTATTGCATAGGTGTATAATCATTATTGCCATACCCAAATATTAATATATTAATATATATAAAAATAGATAAAGAATAGAATCAGTGTAAATATATATGTATATACTTGTAAAACTACATTAAAACACAATATTGGTAATATCATGGATACATGTTATATTAGATATATAAGAAGATGGAATGTGTTTTTTATATTGCAGTGATCAGTCAGTATACATTCACAGTCTGTGGTGAGCTAGGAGCTCAAAATGGAGTGTGAGGTCAGCTAAGAGCTTAAGCTGTGGTGTGAGGTCAGCTAAGAGCTTAAGCTGTGGTGTGAGGTCAGCTAGGAGCTAAAGCTGTGAGGTCAGCTAGGAGCTAAAGCTGTGGTGTGAGGTCAGCTAGGAGCTAAAGCTGTGGTGTGATACTGACAAGCCTGGTCTGAATGGACCAGCACAGAAAATCAGAATGTTATACAAGCTTGATGAGACAACTCTGCTTCACCTACACTGAGACAACTTCTACTGGGAGAGAGATCAAACGCTCCCCAAAATGATACAAAATAATTTGTGAGAATCATGGTAACAATTGTGTAACACAACTACCAAACAATTATTGGGAAGCATTGTAACAATGATAACCAAGTGGTACCCCGACTTTTGAGAACAACTGTCTACCTAAACAAGCATACAGCTGATCACAACATTGGAAACATGTTTTCCGGCTGTTTTATCAGGAGTTGGATTTTAAAACCACTGGGTAGAAATCAGCAAGCAAAGCAAACACTTTCAGCTAAATAAGGAACAAGGACACAAGTATGTCAAGCTAAAAAGAATTTGTTCATAAGTTTGAAAAGAATTTAATTTAGCTAATTGGTGGTGCTGAATTAATTCGTTTTCTAAAAATTTAATGCGTTTAATTAATGTTTTTATCATATCAAGTCTGAAGTGTCAACATTGAAAAAAGAAAGATCACAGGTGTCAAAAGAAAAACACCTGGAATATTGCTGAAAATAGCCTTTGAACAGGAAACTAAAAAATGCGGAATTGATCAATGAAAAAAAAAAACTCAAACTTGAACCAGGAACTGAAAACTCTCCAACAAATGATCAGCTTACAAAAGTTATTTCCCTTGGTCATAAATCCAACAGAGTTATTTCCCTCGGCTCTCCACCTCACTAAACTGGGAGTCTTCATTATCTTCTGCTTCAAACTCCCTCAGGATCCTCTCCTTGACGCTGTTCTCCACCGGGTCAAACTCTGTCTCCTCTCTGGTGATGGGCAGCCTGCTCTTAAGTGTCAGGGCCCTCTTACGTACTGGGGGGTTGGAGGGTGTGCAGTAGATTTGCCATAAAGGTCTATACATGGTTGGAAGGATCTGGGAAAAAGTGGACATGAAAGTCTGCGATCGGAAAAAGTAGTTGTGTGGATAGGCTATTCTGAAAGACACAACAGTTGTGGGGTTAGGCTTTTCTGAATGACACAACAGTTGTGGGGATAGGCTTTTCTGGAAAAAACACAACAGTTGTGTGGATAGGCTATTCTGAGTGACACAACAGTTGTGGGGATAGGATTTTCTGAATGACACAACAGGTGTGTTGATAT
Source organism: Physella acuta (assembly GCF_028476545.2). Classification (NCBI taxonomy): domain Eukaryota; kingdom Metazoa; phylum Mollusca; class Gastropoda; family Physidae; genus Physella; species Physella acuta. The sequence continues at coordinate 13,120 of NW_026733137.1, forward strand.
ACCAGATTAATTCACACAACTGCACAAACATAACACACTAAGAATCTTAACCTCTGTGATGGGCTATCTTAAGAAGCACAAAAGTTGTGTGCCTAGGCTATTCTGAAAGACACAATAGTTGTGTAGAAGAAATACCAGATTAGCTCACAAAACTGCATAGCCAGACCATCCCGAAAGACACACTAACAGTGCAATGACAACTCTTTTAACCACACAGTGATTTGGAGGAGGGCTACCCTAAATAACATAGCTAACTGACAACTTCCAATTTATTCACACAATAATTGTAGGTCCAATTTATTTACACAATTAGTGTAGGAAGAAACCCCATTTAATCCCTGGAGGCTATCAACAATGAAGTCTTGAAAGGATTTAACAGTTTATGGCAATATCAAAAGCAAGAAATCTTTAGCACAAAAGTAAAGAAAGCCACACTATCAAGTGATAGTAGGTTAAAGGATAATACAACTTAAAGCAATGCAATTACTATTTGTGCACATATACACATACCAAAACCATCCAATCCAGAAGCTAATTATCCTGACTGCATAACTTGTATATAAATAATTTTTCAATCAGCCTGAATTTAAATACTTTACATTTAATCCACATTTAAATGATTTACATCTAATCCGGCCTACATTTAAATACTTTACATTTAATTCAATCCAATAAAAGTTTTACCCTGAAAGCTAAATAAAAAATGGTTTTTGAACACGCATCACACCTCAATAAAGGTAAAAACTAAAAATATCCAATGCAGTTGAGAAAAGATGAGATTAAGGCATCAAAATTTGAAAGTCACAAACCACTTGGTCCATTCCCAACAACACCAAAAACAGAAGAACCTTACAACACAGCAGTAAGGAAACTAAATCCATTCTCCCACCATGAAAACCAGATTAACCCCACTACTGTGCTGTTGGATTTAGAGCCTCATCAAAGACATGGTCAATATCAACATTGTCGTCACTTAGATCTGACTCCAAATCTTCAAGACCTACTTCCTCTTCCTCCATACTCGCCTCTGCTCCGTTGCCTTCCAGTTCTGGCTGGTGCGTCTGGATCTGAGAGTGACCAGACAGGTCCTGCGATAAATTTGTGATGGGTGATGAACTCCCCGTGCTATTCGAGGTCACGGTAGGACGGACAGGGAGGCGTGACTGCCGGGGCAGGGATTTACTCCAGTTGACGGACGCCAGAGTTGATGACCCTGACAAGTTGTCATCTCTCTGAAATGTCATGATACAGTGCAGGTTCCCGCCAGTCATGCGCGTTGTGGGCCTCTGCTGGATCCCCTTCCAGGTCTGCCTGATGTTGAAGAAACTTGGACTCTGGCAGTTCAGATCTGTGCAGATGTCCTCCCAGCTGTTGAGGAGAAAATGTTTGGTTAGTTTACTCTGTTTTTAAAAACAAGTCAATTATATCTAAAAAATAGCTTATCACTTTTGGCCAGATTTGTGTCAAAATTAAAACTTTTGGCCAGATTTGTGTTAAAATTACAACTTTTGGCCAGATTTTTTGTTAAAATTAAAACTTTTGACCAGATTTTTGTTAAAATTAAAACTTTTGGCCAGATTTGTGTTAAAATTAAAACTTTTGGCCAGATTTTTGTCAAAATTAAAACCAATTAGGAAAATATATTTTTTGGTTGTTCTGTTATAAATTAAAAATTCAATGCAATTATTTCTAAAAAGACTTTTGGTTACCTTTTGCAATGAATGCAGGGATGCTTCCTGCTTGTGTCCCCCACCAGTATCCAGGTGTCCACAGCCTTCTCCCCTACTTTAGCCCTGAGGTCAGACCAACAGTTAAGGGATTTAAAGAAAAATCTTCTTATATATACACAATGATCATCATCAAAAAGTAAATCAATTAAACTATAAAAATTAACTTCACATTATTTATACAGTCTGGAAGCAAATTTAAAACAAATAAGTTTTTAAACAAGTAAAACTGATTTAAAAATAAATATTGCTGATGGTAGTTTAAAAGAAAAATTCAAATGTACGAAAAACATTAAAACCCGTCAACTTGTATGAAAAATACTATTTTTGTGAAGCGATTATCAAATTAAATTGCTTAGAATAAAAAAAGTATAAATCTTAAATAAAATAAAAGATTTATAAAAATGTATAATGTATGCATTAAATAAAAGATTTTTTTGACAAAAGATTACTGTAAAAATAAATGTTGTATTAAAAAAAAACGTACTTGTACGCATCAACACAAAAGAGAGGCGTCTCCTCGTAGCCTATGGGGCAGAAGTAGTGGTTGTGGCAGTGGTAGATGAAAGACATCTTGGGGTCTCTCAGCCCCACCTTCAGCATCTGCAGGGCCATCTCCTCCGTGACCCCAGCTGTCTTGTTCTTACCAAAGGGCTTGAACAGGAAGTAGCTCCGGCCCTTGACCTTGAAGTAAGAGTTCAGCTCCTGAAACCACCTGAAAGGTTGCAACTTTCAAATAAGTTCTGGGTGGGTCTTGCTGAGACACTGTGGGTGGGGGGTAGGGGGGAGAGGGTGGTCTTGTAGATACAATTTAAGTGGCGGTCTTGTTGATACATTGGGGGGGGGTCTTGTTGATATGCTTGGTGGGTGGGTTAGATATACCTTTAGTATACGAATAGATATCCTAAAGATAAAAAATTATTTATACCTAGTCTAGAGATTTATTTTGTTTAAACAAAACTTAGATACAAAAAAGAGTTGAAAGCCAACCCACCTGAGGAGAGTTAGGTTTCCGGTAATTGGACCAAACTTGATGTTCTCAAACGGTGACTGGAAGCCCAAGATCTTCATGGCGGCCTCCTGGGTTAGTGGTTTCAAGCTGGCACAAAGTAGAACAGCTTTATACTTCCATGTATACAGTTAAATAAAACAGCTTTATACTTCCATGTACACTGTTAAATAAAACAGCTTTATACTTCCATGTACACAGTTAAATAAAACAGCTTTATACATCTAAGTACACAAGTAAAAAAAAGCTTTGTACTTCCAAGGGCACAATGAATTAAGACAGCTTTATCCTTCCAAATATAGCCTACAATTAAATACTTGACTAAATTCGACCCACCTGCCATGGCCAAAGACTAAATTATACTCACCTGCCATGGCCAAAGACTAAATTAGACCCACCTGCGATGGCCAAAGACTAAATTAGACCCACCTACGATGGCCAAAGACTAAATTAGACCCACCTGCCATGGCCAAAGACTAAATTAGACTCACCTGCCATGGCCAAAGACTAAATTAGACTCACCTGCCATGGCCAAAGACTAAATTAGACCCACCTGCGATGGCCAAAGACTAAATTAGACCCACCTGCCATGGCCAAAGACTAAATTAGACCCACCTACCATGGCCAAAGACTAAATTAGACCCACCTGCCATGGCCAAAGACTAAATTAGACCCACCTACCATGGCCAAAGACTAAATTAGACCCACCTGCCATGGCCAAAGACTAAATTAGACCCACCTGCCATGGCCAAAGACTAAATTAGACCCACCTACCATGGCCAAAGACTAAATTAGACCCACCTGCCATGGCCAAAGACTAAATTAGACCCACCTACCATGGCCAAAGACTAAATTAGACCCACCTACCATGGCCAAAGACTAAATTAGACCCACCTGCCATGGCCAAGGGTTGAAAAAAGGAAGTTCCAGCAGGACACAACAGAAGAGATTCCGCAGGATGTCTTGTACTGAGGACGACTTATGCAGTACCTGCAACAGGCGGTATTTAGACGCTACCACATTGTTTACATAACAGATTTGTGTTTAACTATTCCTTGTGGCCTACTGAGGAAAACTTATTTAGGCGCTACCATATTGTTTATATTCTAACTTACATAACAATGACAGATTCATGTTTTAATTACATCTTTACTGAGGTTGACTTTTGCATTACCAACAACAGGCGGTATATAAACACTACCACATTGTTTACAATCTAGTTAACAGACCTCATAATATCTAATGTCATACATTTTTTATCCACCATTTTTGAAAATTCTACTTCAAATAATAAGCAGCATTAAACATTTTTTGTTTTGCTATAAGGAGAAAAGAGCCATAACTAAAATCTTTTATGTTATGACATAAAAATTAACTCTCAGACTAAAAGTTTTTTTATCATTAATAAAAAACACAAATGAAAGAGGTAGAAGACTTAAGACAATGGTACCATCTCTTGAGGTCCAGAACTTTCCTCTCGTCAAGGTTCCCCAACTCTCCAATGGCCTTGGCCTCTTGCATCTCACCCATGGACATCAGGGATGAGGTGAAGGTCAAGGACGAGTCTGTTTTCTCAGGATGTAGCTCAAGGTCAGGGGTCTTTTTTGTGTGCTGGTGACCTTCCTCGTGAGACACGCCCATCCACAGTGATGGGATAGCTGAGACAAGACAGGCAGTAACAGTTAATTAACATAGTAATTACTAAACACACAAAAAAGAAATTTTTAATCTAAAAAGTGAGGGCTTTTAAATAGTTATCTAGATTGTGTTCATCAGAAAATAGACACCAGGGACTTATTTCATAAATCAATAGAAAATCTCTTCTGTTTAATGGACACAATTTGTGGCCACTTCTTCTACAGTTCTCTTGGTCAAACTAAACCCATTGTTAAATCATAGTCTCTTAATTATAATATCAATTAGCTATACCCACATGTACACTGATACTTTAATAAATAAAGACTTTTGTTAGAGTTGGATCAAGCACTCACTGACCTGACCTAATTTGAACTACTTACCTGACCTAATTTGACCTACTGACCTTACCTAATTTGACATACTGACCTGACCTAATTTGACCTACTGACCTGGCCTAATTTGACCAATTGCCCTGACCTGATTTGACCTACTGACCTGACCTAATTTGACCTACTGACCTGGCCTAATTTGACCTACTGACCTGATCTGACCTACCGACCTGACCTGATTTGACCTACTGACCTGAACGCTTGGTCTGTTTCTTGGCTCGTCCAGTGTGTTCAGAAATGTTGATCTCCCATGCTGTGCTCTCCCCAGGTCTGTGAGCTTGACCCAGATGATCTGTTGACTCGTGGATGGACACTGCGTTACTCTGGGAAGATTTGAATGTTTTATATCAGTACAGTCTTTGCTGGTGACCTTCACCTAAGTACAGTCTTTGTTGGTGACCTTCACCTTAATAAAGTCTTTGCTGGTGACCTTCACCTAAGTACAGTTTTTGTTGGTGACCTTTACCTTAATAAAGTCTTTGCTGGTGACCTTCACCTAAGTACAGTTTTTGTTGGTGACTTTAACCTTAGTACAGTATTTGCTGGTGACCTTTACCTCAGTAGTTTTTATTGGTGACCTTGACCTCAGTAGTCTTTGTTGCTGACCTTAACCTTAGTACAGTCTTAATTGGTGTCCTTAACCTTAGTGCAGTCTTTGTTGGTGACCTTCACCTAAATACCCCATTTGTTGGTAACCTTAACCTAAATAACCCTTTCTTTGGTTACCCTAACATTCTTGTGCCCTCTATTGCTAACCATAGCCTCTATACAAAGATGTATTACCTCTGTAGGACAATAATCCAAAGTCATCCGATCCGTCTCCGACTCCAGTGACAGGCTGCTGGCCCAGGCGCGTGTGGATGATGAACTCCCGTGGGAGGAGCCGCCGTACCTGGGTATCCCGGACACCCTGGAGCGGGAGCTGCGACCAAAGGGGGACAACCCTCTCTGCTTCTCCGGCGCTCTCTGACCTGTAACCTCAACACTACTTTCACTCCAGCTAGAGTTCTCCCTCTTTGAGCTGACTGACGTCACTTTGGGGGTGGTGGCTGTGGTGTTTAACAACTGGCTGGTGATGTTTTCTTCAGCCGCCTCAAATTGGCTGAGGTCTTCGTCAAGTTTGGCCAGGATTTCTGCTTTAACCTCCTCTTCAGATTTCTTGGACGAGCTTGTTTTTGTCTGATTGAGTGTGTTAGAGAAGCTGAGCGGGAGGTTTGAGATGGTGTCCAGGGACTGACTGGTGCGCTCATCTTGCGCTGCTTGGGTGGGGTGTCTGTGTTCAAGAACTGGAGGGGCGCTCACGTTCTCGTAAACGGGGGAAGCACTCTGATTGCGGGAAAAAAGGTGAGCACTGTGTTGGTTAGAAAAAAGGTGAGCGCTGTGTTGGTCAGAAAATGAGAACGAGGACTGGAGACTCATGTTGCTGGAGATACCAGGGGAGATAACTGCTGGGTCCTCCTCTGACGAGACGGAGATGGTTGACCGTTCCTTGCTTACTGTCAACAGAGAATAAACAAACGTTTTATAAAGATCAAGTCACACACACACAAAAGTAAAGATTCCTCTTTAAACCTAACAATCTATTGGCAGATGAAGCAGACTTTATGTTTCTTGACCAGCATATGAGGAAATAATGTGGTCAGCACTATGTCCAGCCACCTTTACTTTCCCTAACATGAGTCAGGTACCCATCAGAGCTGAGTGGACTCAGGGACATCCTACTGACTTGAGCATGATATCTGAACTCAAGACTAACAGGTAAAAAGCCTTAAGATCTATCCTACAATCATTATTTTCCTCCATTAGCTCAAATTAACAAACAGAAAAATGTAACTGAATATTTTTAAATAGAGCTCTCGCAAAAGACTTGTGTAAGCATCAAAGTATCAATTAAAATAACAAATCAAGGTCATGAGAGAAAAAAGTTAAAGATGGATATAAATATCTCATTGGTAAATAAAGTATATCAATAAAATTTAATAGTAAAATACACCACTAGTATACCAAAATATTATAAGGTGAAGCAATACATAATGTCTATAAGTGTACCAAACAAAGTAGTCAAATAAAATATACCAAAATAATTATAGCATGCCAATAAAATATAGCAATACAATGTTAAAATAAAATATTAGAACAGAGTATAAAAAATTATAACCATGAAGTATAAAGAAAATATAGCAATAAAGTATAAAAAATATATAGCCATACAGTATTTAAAAAATGCAGCAATATAAAAGTATAAAATAAAATATAACCATAAACTATAAAATAAAATACAGCAATAAAGTATAAAATAAAATATAGCAATAAAGTATAAAATAAAATATAGCAATAAAGTATAAAATAAAATATAGCAATAAAGTATTAAAAAATATAGCAAGTAAGTATAAAATAAAATATAACCATAAAGAATAAAATAAAATATAGCAATAAAGTATAAAATAAAATATAACCATAAAGAATAAAATAAAATATAACCATAAAGTATTAAAAAAATATAACCATAAAGTATGAAATAAAGCACAGCATACCTTCCACATAACTTGACCTGGGCTCTGTACTGCTGGTCTGATTCAGAGAGCTCTGGTCAGTCTTGACCAGGCTGTCCCTCAGGACAGCAGCTGCCTTGTGGGCGCCCTCAAAGTTGAAGCTGTCTAGCACCTCCAGGAGCTGGCCCAGCTGCGGGTCAGTCTCAGACTTCTGGGTCTGGGAGCTGCCCTGACCCGCGTGATCATCCTCCGAGTCCTCCTCGCTGCCATCTGAAACAATAGTGGCTTATACAATAGTGGCTTATACAATAGTGGCTTTTACAATAGTGGCTTTTACAATAATGGCTTATACAATAGTAGCTTATACAATAGTAGCTTATAGTGGCTTATACAATAGTGGCTTATACAATAGTGGCTTTTACAATAGTGGCTTATACAATAGTGGCTTATACAATAGTAGCTTATAGTGGCTTATACAATAGTGGCTTTTACAATAGTGGCTTATACAATAGTGGCTTATACAATAGTGGCTTATACAATAGTAGCTTATACAATAGTAGCTTATAGTGGCTTATACAATAGTGGCTTATACAATAGTGGCTTTTACAATAGTGGCTTATACAATAGTAGCTTATACAATAGTAGCTTATACAATAGTAGCTTATAGTGGCTTATACAATAGTGGCTTATACAATAGTGGCTTTTACAATAGTGGCTTATACAATAGTGGCTTATACAATAGTAGCTTATAGTGGCTTATACAATAGTGGCTTTTACAATAGTGGCTTATACAATAGTAGCTTATAGTGGCTTATACAATAATGGCTTATGCAATAGTGGCTTATACAATAGTGGCTTATAGTGGCTTATACAATAGTGGCTTATACAATAGTGGCTTATACAATAGTGGCTTATACAATAGTGGCTTATACAATAGTGGCTTATAGTGGCTTATACAATAGTGGCTTTTACAATAGTGGCTTATACAATAGTGGTTTATACAATAGTGGCTTATAGTGGCTTATACAATAGTAGCTTATACAATAGTGGCTTATAGTGGCTTATACAATAGTCGCTTTTACAATAGTGGCTTTTACAATAGTGGCTTATAATGGCTTATACAATAGTGGCTTTTACAATAGTGGCTTATACAATAGTAGCTTATAGTGGCTTATACAATAGTGGCTTATACAATAGTGGCTTATACAATAGTGGCTTATAGTGGCTTATACAATAGTGGCTTATACAATAGTGGCTTATGCAATAGTGGCTTATAGTGGCTTATACAATAGTGGCTTATGCAATAGTGGCTTATGCAATAGTGGCTTATACAATAGTGGCTTATGCAATAGTGGCTAATACAATAGTGGCATATGCAATAGTGGCTTATACAATAGTGGCTTATGCAATAGTGGCTTATGCAATAGTGGCTTATACAATAGTGGCTTATACAATAGTGGCTTATACAATAGTGGCTTATGGAATAGTGGCTTATGCAATAGTGGCTTATGCAATAGTGGCTTAAGCAATAGTGGCTTATACAATAGTGGCTTATTCAATAGTTTCTTATACAATAGTGTCTTATACAATAGTGGCTTAAACAATAGTGACTTTAACAAAAGTGGCTTGTAAAACAAATTGAGTATACAGTAAAGATGTATTCATAAGTGGCTTTTACAATAGAGGCATTAATAAGGCATTTAAAATAAGGCCGTATGCATTAATGGCTTGTACAATATAAGGCTTGGCTAGAGTGGGAAATAATGGTTTAAAGTTTTCCCTATGATTTATGATGCTAATAATGACTTATACAATAATAGCGCTTGAAACTATGGCTAACACAAGATGCCTACTTATAAATGCCTTAAATAACAGCAACATATACCACAATGGCTTTTACAATGAAGACTCTCAATGATGCCTAAAGAAATTTGGGTCACACAAATCCTAATATTATTTTTAGAACTGGTTTAGGTCCATATAAATCAAACCATGGAACATTGGAAAAAAAAAACAAAACAAGGGCAATTACTCCAAATTTCCTAGCCATCTTGGAATGCTATGCAGTCAGCCTATTCTATTTGCAAATGTTTCTGAAGCCTTTTGTAGCTGCTTCAAGTCATTGTATCTAGGCAGGAATTTATTCCCCTTGACTCAGTAAAGGATAGAACAAGCCAGAGGCGTAGCGAGGGGGGGGGGGCAGGGGGACTACAAATGTCCCCGGGCGCCGACCTTAGGGGGGGGGGCCAAATGAAAAGCTCGAGGGGGGGGGTGCAAATGAAAAGTTCGAGGGGGGGTGCAAATTGAAAGTTTGTCCCCGGGCGCCGGGAGTGGTCGCTACGCCTCTGGAACAAACTTGGATCATGTGATATTGTTTACATAGGTATGTGGGGGTGAAAATATCCAACTTAGTCTTTAGGATTTTAGGGTCTGGGGTTAATCATGTAATACACTAGAAGTGTAGGCATGGTGGGTGTTAGACCCCCCCCCCCCCTTACTTTCTTCTGATTGACCCTCATTATGACAATTGTCTCGCATTAAATTACATCAGTGGGGAATAGTTGTATCAGTTATAGAATTTTTATTTTTAAAATAGTGAATTTTGTAAACTAACAATTTTATATGTTATAAGAATAAATTAATCTGTCTATATCTATATATCTATGTAAATATCTATGAAAATATCTATGTAAATATCTATGTAAATATCTATGTAAATATCTATGTAAATATCTATGTAAATACCTATGTAAATATCTATGTAAATATCTATGTAAATATCTATGTAAATATCTATGTAAATATGTAAATATCTATGTAAATATCTATATCTATGTAAATATCTATGTCAATAGCTATGTAAATATCTATGTCAATAGCTATGTAAATATCTATGTCAATAGCTATGTAAATATCTATGTCAATAGCTATGTAAATGTCTAACTAAATATATACATATCAGTCTACAAATCAATATTATATTTATATATCTGAGCAGCCATTTCTTTAACCCCTCGCCCCCTCTTAACTCAGCTAATGAATTCCAGAGAGTTACTCACTATACATGTTAAGTATAACTTAAAGACATACTGGGTTAATTTAAATCAACTCTGATGAAAGCAACATTGTGATACTGAAGGAAAAATGCATTGGCTAGCTAGCTACACAACAGGCTGTATATAAAGTACTAGCTGTGCTACACAACAGGCTGTATATAAAGTACTAGCTGTGCTACACAACAGGCTGTATATAAAGTACTAGCTGTGCTACACAACAGGCTGTATATAAAGTACTAGCTGTGCTACACAACAGGCTGTATATAAAGTACCAGCAGTGCTACACAACAGGCTGTATATAAAGTACCAGCAGTGCTACACAACAGGCTGTATATAAAGTACCAGCTGTGCTAGACAACAGGCTGTATATAAAGTACCAGCTGTGCTAGACAACAGGCTGTATATAAAGTACCAGCTGTGCTAGACAACAGGCTGTATATAAAGTACCAGCTGTGCTACACAACAGGCTGTATATAAAGTACCAGCAGTGCTACACAACAGGCTGTATATAAGGTACCAGCTGTGCTACACAACAGGCTGTATATAAAGTACCAGCTGTGCTACACAACAGGCTGTATATAAGGTACCAGCTGTGCTTCACAACAGGCTGTATATAAAGTACCAGCTGTGCTACACAACAGGCTGTATATAAAGTACCAGCAGTGCTAGACAACAGGCTGTATATAAAGTACCAGCAGTGCTAGACAACAGGCTGTATATAAAGTACCAGCAGTGCTACACAACAGGCTGTATATAAAGTACCAGCAGTGCTACACAACAGGCTGTATATAAAGTACCAGTTGTGCTAGACAACAGGCTGTATATAAAGTACCAGTTGTGGCATTACTTTGACGCAGTCGGTTGTACTCGTGGGATTCCGGAGCGCTCTCATAGGTGACATCATCATCATCGGAATCAAACTCGTCCACAATGTAAGGGTGCGTGACCTGCACGGTGTTGCCCATGATGGTCAGTGGAGAGGTCAGAAGGTCATCAGGTACTCACTGGGCATGGAGGGCGATCTGCTGAAGTTGGGAAAAACTTGAGTTTGAGAAAAAATAAATACAGTACAGTATGTGGCTTAGCATCATAGTGAGGCTATGATGCTGTAATTAATTTGTAGAAGAAACATTGTGAATGATAAATTCAGTAACTTAGTAAACTTAGTTCACTCTTGAACAAAATTAAATAGGATTTTGTGGTGGATATTTTGTGGGGATTGGTAGGGGGTGCTTGTTATTATACATTTGTAGAGGTGTACTTTTGATTTTGCCATCTCGACTCTAGGTACAACATTTAAAAGACAACAGATTCTTTAACTAGTAGGTCACCAAAAACTGGGGATAAAATCGACATGATCAAGTCATATTTGATATCCCATGGACCTTTGTGATATCCTAAAGACACATTTGATATCCCAAAGACACATACAATATCCTAGAGACACATACAATATCTTAGAGACACATGTGATATCCCAAAGACATACAATATCCTAGAGACACATTTGATATCCCAAAGACACATACAATATCCTAGAGACACATTTGATATCCTACACATTTGATATCCCAAAGACACATACATTATCCTAGAGACACATTTGATATCCCAAAGACACATACAATATCCTAGAGACACATTTGATATCCTACACATTTGATATCCCAAAGACACATACATTATCCTAGAGACACATTTGATATCCCAAAGACACATTTGATAGCCTACAGAACCAATTGATATCACAGACACACCTTATATCACACAGAAAACACACGCATACCATCAGCACACGGTAAATTTCAGCACACCAAACTGCGCTAGTGTTATAAGAAATGTGCTATAAATAGCCACGTAAATAATGTTCGATGACTAAAGGTTTCTGGAGATGTGATTGATTCCGTGATCTAGCGGCTGGCAAAAAACTACATACTTCAACAAAATATTTTTTCACATTGAAATGGAAAGGTAGAGACGGCGGACACCACAAAAAGTAGGAAAGAGAAATGTGGGGGGGGGGGGGGGGGGGAGGGGGGGGGGGAAGAGAAATGGAAAGAACAAAAAGTGGTTAGTTAATTAAGAATATGTCATGTCTTTCTCTTTTTTCTTTCAGCCGATATCCACCTAGGCATATCGCCTAACAACAAAAAAAAGTGCGCCATATCTAACAAATAACCATAACACACACATTAATGATTTTCAGTTTTGTTTAATTAAAAAAAAAATTGCTACGTAGTGCTTTTATCCCCCCCCCCCCCCCCCCGAACACACACATTCGTCAGTGAAGCCCAAACCAACCCCCATCTAACCGGAGTGTGACGTCAGTGATGGAAGCTGGGATGCCCTCTTAGATTGCCCTTAAATATCGCTGGATGCCCTCTTAGATTGGCCGTAAGGTGTCGCTTGGATGCCCTCTTAGATAGTCCTGTAGGACCATGTTCCCGTTCTTGCTAGGATGTATCACAATACAACAATGTATTTCACGTGTCAGCTGATGCGTGTTTTTTTTTGAGTCAGTACTCAAATCTGACAGAACCCACATTGGTCGTCTGCTGTGTCAGCAGGCATATACATTTCTGCCCAGGCATATGGTACAAGAACAGATCACAGCTAGTTGTGCTTATCGCGTAGTTTGGGTTACACCGAGTTTATACTTGCAACATGTATACTATACATGTCTAGAAAAAACTCGCAAAAAGTTAATGTTTTATGAAAACTTCTTATCTACGGAACATGTATATGTACCTGCTGTGGGTTTTCTTTTTTAGACATGTAAAGTATACATGTCGCAATACATAGTATACATGTCGCACTATATAGTATACATGTCGCAATACATAGTATACAAGTCGCACTTTATAGTATACATGTCGCACAATATAATATACATGTCGCACTATATAGTATACATGTCGCACTATATAGTATACATGTCGCACTATATAGTATACATGTCACAATAAATAATATACATGTCGCACTATATAATATATTTGTCGCAAGTGTAAACGCGATGTTCGGGTTAGAATCTGATGAGATCAACCAATATAAGCGATGTAAGAAAGCGGCTGGCTTAAAAAGATGATTTTAAAAAAAGGGGCCTTCCAAAACATGACATCCAAAAGTGATACCCAAAAATATATTATATGCAGATGACAAAGAGGATGTTATATCGAAAGGTGACACACAAAAATATAAGCAGATGACAAAGAGGATGTTATATCAAATGGTGATACCCAAAAATATAAGCAGATGACAAAGAGGATGTTATATCGAATGGTGACTCCACATGCCATGAAATGGGATTCGCCAGTTTGCCGATATTGACATCTGTCACACCCAGGAATGTCACATTCTTCCCGTCGCCATATTGACCCGATACTCACGTTTCCTCTACCGTCGCCATATTATTCTCCTCATTCTCTTCATGCATCTCTTCATTCTTCTTCCTCCTCCGTGCCCCTATAACCCCCCCACCCCCCGCGTTACTGTGCCGCTACAATCCGTCCCTCTACACTCTGGTTGAACACATCCCTTCACCAACACACCCCCCATCAAAACATCTTTCCATCTACACATTCCCCCACCACCACACCCCTCCCCTACCAACACATCCCTCCGCCACCAACACATCCCTCCGCCACCAACACATCCCTCCCCCACCAACACATCCCTCCCCCACCAACACATCCCTCCCCTATCAACACACCCCTCCCCTTAACAACACATCCCTCCCCCACCAACACATCCCTCCCCCACCAAACACATCCCTCCCCCACCAACACATCCCTCCCCTATCAACACATCCCTCCCCCACATCTCTCCCCTTAACAACACATCCCTCCCCAACCAACACATCCCTCCCCCACCAACACACCCCTCCCCTTAACAACACATCCCTCCCCTACCAACACATCCCTCCCACACATCCCTCCCCTACCAACACATCCCTCCCCCACATCCCTCCCCACCAAACACATCCCTCCCCTACCAACACATCCCTCCCACACATCCCTCCCCCACATCCCTCCCCACCAAACACATCCCTCCCCTATCAACACATCCCTCCCCCACATCCCTCCCCTTAAAAACACATCCCTCCCCTATCAACATATCCCTCCTCTACCAACACATCCCTCCCCCACCAGCACATCCCTCCCCCACATCCCTCCGCCACCAGCACATCCACACAACGGTCATGTGTATCCTATGTCCCAACATATTCTTACTCATCTTGACCTCCAGCAGTAAAAAACAACAACAACGTAGTTTATCTAAACACTTTAACCTCATTAGTCTGACGTACATTAACAGTTGGTGAACTTTGTTGTAGTGTATTGGGTTGTAGTGTATTGGGTTGTAGTGTATTGGGTTGTAGTGGGTTGTAGTGTATTGGGTTGTAGTGGGTTGTAGTGTATTGGGTTGTAGTGGGTTGTAGTGTATTGGGTTGTAGTGGGTTGTAGTGTATTGGGTTGTAGTGGGTTGTAGTGTATTGGGTTGTAGTGGGTTGTAGTGTATTGGGTTGTAGTGGGTTGTAGTGTATTGGGTTGTAGTGGGTTGTAGTGTATTGGGTTGTAGTGGGTTGTAGTGTATTGGGTTGTAGTGGGTTGTAGTGTATTGGGTTGTAGTGGGTTGTAGTGTATTGGGTTGTAGTGGGTTGTAGTGTATTGGGCTGTAGTGGGTTGTAGTGTATTGGGTTGTAGTGGGTTGTAGTGTATTGGGTTGTAGTGGGTTGTAGTGGGTTGTAGTGTATTGGGCTGTAGTGTATTGGGTTGTAGTGGGTTGTAGTGGGTTGTAGTGTATTGGGTTGTAGTGTATTGGGTTGTAGTGGGTTGTAGTGTATTGGGCTGTAGTGAGTTGTAGTGCATTGGGTGGTAGTGGGTTGTAGTGTATTGGGTTGTAGTGTATGTGGTTGTAGTGTATGTGGTTGTAGTGTATTGGGTTGTAGTGTATTGGGTTGTAGTGTATTGGGTTGTAGTGTATTGGGTTGTAGTGTATTGGGTAGTATTGGGTTGTAGTAAAAACAAAGTTTTAGCACTTAAGACTTAAAAAACAACAGTCCAAGTACTTTTTATATAAAAAAATGTAATACAATGGTAAGTTTACGAATGTTATATCAAAGTACTAACAAGGTTATAAAATGTCAGAACAAAGTAGCGATAAAACTAGTTCCGTCACAGCTGTGACTAACTCGACCAGTCGAGTTGTTGTATCGACGCAGTCATGCGTGAACAGCTTTGTATCAGTGCAGCCAACAAAGTTTGATTGGTACAATCACGATCAATGGCTGGTAGTGGACCTTCATAGTCGCCAGGACCAAATTAAATGGCGGGCAGTGGACAGTCGCCAGGACCAAATTAGCATAAACCAGTTAAGTCTAGAGTTGGGAGGGGAGAGAGCACACAAGTGACGTCAAACAGGGTCTGAGTTTTGTGACATTAAATAAGGAGGGTCGTCATCTTCCATCTTAATTAATTATTATGTTGAACTCAGTTGAACGGGCTTTCCCTCGACACAAATGAGTATTAGTTGTCAACCTGTTATGCCATTGATTCCTGTTTCAGTCTGCTTTTCTTTTTGGATTTGCTTCCATAGCCTCCATTCAACAAAGAACAAACTACAAGGCAGCAGTTGTTTGATATTTGAAGTTTTCTCTCCTAGATGATTTGCTGTATCCATCTATCGAGCATTGTATCGGGGTTTCGAACTCGGGACTTTTAGGTTTAACACCCCAACCCCTGAGGAGGGTCTGAATATTGTGACACTAAAGTGAGGAGGGTCTGAATATTGTGACACTAAAGTGAGGAGGGTCTGAATTTTGTGACAATCTGTGACGTGAGGGGAGTTAAAATTGGTCTAAAAATACATTTTGTATTTTAAAAGAAAAAGGGTGGCCAAGAGACGGAACGCACGATTACAAACTCGGAAGTCTGGGGTTCGGTTTGTGGAACATGGTTTAGACATATATCCGAGAAAACTAAGTGTAGTGCTGGCTACACTATCCTCACATAAACCGATGTCTGAGATACAGATGAACTCTACTTCACCAGTCCCATACATTATCTAGTCTAAAACGGAACTTTTATTTAGGTGGGAGGAGGAGGAGGGGGGGTGTTGCTGCGTTTGCGTGACCAGTGTTTTTTCCAGACTTTTTTCTCCGGGGGGGGGGGGGGGGGGGGGCACTTGATATTTTCGGAGGGAGGGGGGTGGGCAGAAAACTCTGTGCGTGACAATATCCAGTATGGAGGTAAGGGGTGTAATTACTAAAGACCCCTACTAAGATTGGGCGCCGTCTCAGAAACTCAAGGTGGCCAGATCAACTTATTGAAACATTGCCAGAAACTATAGCGCTACAACTATGTACACATCTCATCAACACATTGAATTTCAAAATTGGGACAGTCGCATCATTTATAAATACTTGTACAAAAACACGACGCCAACAGCTTGCAAGAAATTAATTACATGCGTATTTTTTATTATTATTATCAGAAATTCTTAAGTGCCTTCAGATTTCATATGAATTTTTTTTTAACTTGCAATAACCACTTGATGAGTATTGCGATATAACAAAAGCTCAGTAGCATAGGCAGAAATTAACATATATATATATATATATATATATATATATATATATATATATATATATATATATATATATATATATATATATATATGACAATGTGAATATATTGGGGACGGCGCTAGACTGCTATCCTGAGAGTCTCAAGTTCGAATCCGGGTTCAAATCAGTAGAAAGTCCCTGAGTCCACCCAGCTCTGATGGGTACCTAACTCACGTTAAGAAAACAAAGACGGCTGGCTGGGCATGGTGCTGACCATATTATCCCCTTGTATGGCGAGGTCATTGTAACTGATGAACTCTACTTTATCTGTCCCACGTGTCTTGGTCAGGTACGGAAACAGACACACAGACAGACACAGACAGGCACAGACAGACAGACAGACAGACAGACAGACAAACAAACAGACAGACAAACAGACAGACAGACAGACAGACAGACAGACAGACAGACAGACAGACAGACAGACAGACAGACAGACAGACAGATATATTCGTCAAATGATTTTCTCAACATAAAACGGCACGAGCGGGATGTCATCAACATCTGAACTTGACGTCAGACAACTCGCATTCTGAAGGTTCATGGAAGGGGGGGAGGGGCTATACCCCTCTCTAACATCCTCTGCCAACGCCACTGACCGAACCCCACACACTAAAGTGAGCTCACGGATGACGGGTAAAACACGCAGTAAACAAGTGATGGGAAAACGACCATCCGGGAATATCCGAACACAAACGGAGGAGCCGCGCCATTTTGTGTGTTCTTGATTTGTTTGAGCGACCGCGTTAGTTGAATCGATATGTGGATCGGGACAACAAAAACAATGGGATGAAATCAAACGTGGTAGCACTTTTGACGACACGAGCAGGTCTGGAACTGCTTAAACTTGATCCGTGCTGGGACTTTAGACGGAAGTCATTCCCGAAAACACCTCGGGATTATAATTAGTTGATTAATTTTTGAGTAAATATAATGGCGTGATGTGATAGCTTTTTTTAATAATTGAAAGAAAAAAAGGAAGAAAAACAATTTCTTACGTAGGATGGTGGGGGTGGGGGATAGCCTAGTTTTAGAGATGTGTCTCATCACTTGCCCAATAGACGGGAGGATTTTATTTGTGATTGGGGCCTGGTCTTATATATATATATATATATATATATATATATATATATATATGCACTATTCGTTTGAGGGGCCCACAAAAGTGGACCAAAAGAGTGGAACTCAAACACAAAGGGAGGTAAGGCAAGGGACTTTCATTAAATCGGCTAGGAAGAAATCTGAACGAAGGGAAATAAACCATCAAAATGTTTTGGATAGTGTGTTGGTAAAATCCAGGCAAATTTAAGCCGGACGACGGAAACGTCTTGTCCGTTGCAGTAAAGTGGTCATTCCGTCTATCCCCTCATGATCAAAGGACGGGTCAGTTTGTCAGTAAACATAGAACACTAGTTTTAATCTAGTAATTTTATATGTGAAAAGCTAATGAAAGTGGGGGAGGGGGTGGTGGTGTCTACAAATCTCGTGTAAACATATGCCGCAGACGGCACATAGCTAGGAAAAAAACAATTAAAAAAAACAACAACAACCAATAGGCCTACACAAGCTATTTATAGAACACGTATTAAAACACATTGATATTTTCATTGTAGGTTTTTGTTCACCGCTCAACAGCTGGAGTGTGAGACAGGCTCTATTGTGCAGACACAGGCGGGTGGTTTGTAGGTAGAGGTGGGGTGGTCTATTGTAACGCGAAGTTGGGTAGTGTACAGTGTACAGTGTTTCTTTCAGACATTTTCCCTGGGGAAGCGGGGGAAGCTTAAATTTTTGGGTGACGGACTTTGGTTGCAACTTATATTTTCTAAAACAAATATTTCTTTCTATTTCAACGAAATAAACAGCCAATATAAGAAAGTATTCGCGTCAGGTTATGCCTAATCAAAGTAAATAAAGTACCCTTTCGGACCTGGTGGTCAATAAGGTAGATGAAGTAGAGTTGACCTGTCGCTGCGACCTCGACCTACGATGGCTAATCGTGGTCTTAGCCAAGTAGTCTTTACTTTCCCCAACTCGAGTCAGGTACCCATAATAAATGTGGAGGACAGTGGGACATCCAGACTTTTGTTATAATCGTGCACTAATATATCACTAAACAAAATCCAATACGAAATCACTGACAGCAGAAAAACATTCTAATTTCTATTCTCTGTCTTTGGATTAAACCCCCTTAACAAATAGGCCCTAATCAAACTTTCAATGATGACGTAGCACAAAAAAATTCAATGTCGCATAAACAAGAAATTTCTGTACTGATTTTACTCACAAAAAGATAATAAACTCTACCATAAACCACCCATAACACGCAGTTGAAGCCTGGGTCGTTTGGTTCCGCCTACCACCAGTGAACTTAACTATTACCAGCCATTCTAAACGAAACGATGCGTGACGGAGGATATGCAGGCGACAGGTAAATCAGAGGTAAATCAACGGCAGAGTTTGGGAGATGCGCTCACACCTGCTATCAACAACAGTTTTTATGCTCAGATGACGTCATGTCAACTATTTAGGTTGCGGTCAAACGGAGGCCAGTAATACTAACGATGATATACACATATTGATTTTACCGCAGGTTAAGGTAATTTCACTTACATCACTATGGAGGGCACAACATAAGACTAACAAGAACCATCTATCTGCATGCATTGTTTGCAGTACAACGTGTAGGCCTATAAGTATGTATATGTATATGTATATATATATATATATATATATATATATATATATATATATATATATATATATATATATATATATATATATATATATATATATATATATATATATATATATATATATATATATATATATATATATATATATACACAATGCAAAGGATGCCTACACACTGAGACTATGAAAATTCAACAACAATAAAAACAAAGACACTGACCTCCAGCTTCAGAATGTGACCAAACCAGTTTGTTTAGATTTGGTTTCGAATGAAACCAGCAAGAGACCACAAACCGCCACCCACCCAACTTTGAAGCTTGCGGTGGGCAGGAAGAATCTGGCATATATAGGTAGAGGCGGCCTAAAAATAGCACCAGAACAAACGCCCAGCGCGTGTAGACCAAACAAACGGCCGGGGGGGGGGGGGGGGCGGCTACTGTTGTATACCTGTATGGTGTATATGGGGAAGGGGGGGGGCTACTGGTGTATACTTGTCATGTACCGGAAACTAAGAGTAACATATACCTCGTTGAGCCTTATTATATTCGAGGTATGGGTACTAAAATATCGTAACTAGATGGTGGCTGTTTTAAATATCGGATTAATTTGACGTTTTGGGTTATAAATTTACTCAGATAAGCGCTTTCAAACCAATTTAACCTAACTCCCTATACTCTTAAAAAAGCTACTCCCCCACCGCTTAATTAAACGATGTTACAAATTCAATTCACCGCTTGCCCTAAATATTTCAGGAATAAAGTAACAGCCACGTCAGCTTATTTACACCCCCCCCCCCTCCCACCATATAGGCACACATCTCCGCAAAAACATCAACCTCCTACTCCACGGGAGTGTGACGTCACAAACTGCCCCCCCCCCCCTTCAGCAACCATCAGATGAATGAACGTACAGAAACTCACGAGCAAACACTTCCACTACAGCGTGTATGTGATCGCGGTAGGGCAGAGTTAGTGTAGCAGGACTAGTTCTAAGAATGCCACAGCTCTGAAAATTAAATCTAACTCAAGTCCAAACACTAACAGCGAAACAAAAAATAAAACTCTGTAGAACACTATATTGCAGAGGCGTAGCGACCCTTCCAGGCGCCCGGGGACAAACTTTCGATTTGCACCCCCTGAGACTTTCGATTTGCACCCCCCTTCAAGCTTTCAATTTATTTTTCCAACCCATTTTGGCGCCCCCTAAGGTCGGCGCCCGGGGACATATGTCGTCCCCGTCCCCCCACCTCGCTACGCCTCTGTTATATTGACAGGCACGCAGTGTTTCTTTCAGGCATCTCTCCCACCGCACCGCCCCTATCCACCTCCACGTAATAGAAGAATATACAGGCCTAAGTTATAGATCAATATATACTTTATTTCACCCCTGGAAATTTTAAGTGCCCCCCCCCCCACCCTTTCTGAACGAAACTATCTGCACGCGTTCCTTATAGAACCTAAGGTTTGTGGAATGACCGGTTAAAAATATGTGACGTAAAATTGTTACGTGAAGGCAGTAGCTTTAATTAATAGAACGCGTAGGTTTATTTAATTACCTGCACCCCCCCCCCCCCATACTATATTGTTTGATGTGATTTCTTAACTTTGCTGTCCAAGCAGGCAAATCCACACCCAAATTCATGTCGGGGTTAAGAAATATGACGTAGACACACTACACATTTAGTTGAAAACCTGTTGCAGCTTTTAAAACGAAGCTTTATTTTAGGGGATGGCGTGGGTGGGAACTGAATTTTGTAGCGCGAAAGGTAGTGGTGGTAAAAGTAAAATTAGGTTAAAAGTAAACTTGTGTGACGTCATTTAGGCTACGTATGTATGATGAGAGTAAATAAATGGTACTGATTTCGTCTATGGGAATTCATAATTAATATGTCTGTACATTTCGTCATTAGTGTTAATGAAAAAAAAAAATCAGGGTTATGGAGCATGAAGGAAGTGAAAAAAACTAAAAAAAAAATAATGAGTTAAATAAATACTGCAGAGCTGCCCCTTAATAACTGTAGGCATGCAGATCTAACCCTGCGTTCTTGCAGCTCATTGGTAACTTAACAAGTGCCAGGGGAAAGCACCCCAGAAAAACGTTCAATATATAGTACATAGATGTGTCAACTAGTATTTTAAAAATTTAATATCGTAAAAAAATAAACAAGAACAAAAGCAGAAAAACATTACCTTAAACTTTGACCTTGACCTTAACAACGTGCACAGAAGTATCCATTGCCATAACCCAATGGTGTCAGCTGTCACGCTATGGTGTCATCTGTCCCTAGCCTCACACTAGCGGAGCCACTGAGGTGTGGAGGTGACACGGTGCTGGCTGAGAACAAATAACATTGTCTAGTATGACAGACTGCACAGCCAACCTGATACTCATCATAAGTAGGGCTATGTTTTAAGGATGTAGCTTACTACTGCATGAGATCCACAAATCCAGACATCACATTAATCAATTCAAATGATGCTCGTGTTGTATACAGTAGTTTGGTTAAAATATTGAATACTAAGAACTTTCAGGAAAGGGGGGGGGGGTGTGCACTGTAGTATGTAGGCTTACATTTCAACACACACACAATGTGCAAAATGTGTAAAAAAAAATTGGGGGGGGGGGGGGGGGGGGGGCGTTGCCCCCCTGAAGAGATGCCTGGAAGAAACTCTGCTCATGGTGTAGGCCAGGGGTCTCCAAACTTTTCAGTCCGAGGGCCGCTTTAACTATAAATTTTCAGTTCGGGGGCCAGTTTATTCCAGACATGTCTTTGATTTTTCTGGGCAAAGTTCCTCAGCTATCAGCAACAAACGTTTTTTCCGTGGACAAAAAGATCGCCGCGGGCCGGATGAGAGGACCTCGCGGGCCGTAGTTTGGAGACCCCTGGTGTAGGCAATTTTAAAATTTAACAATCTATTTTTAATGATAAGACATGGGTGTTTGATAACTCTATTTCATAATTTGATAGTTTCAACTGTAATTCAATAAAAGTTATATTTTAAAAGTTAAAAATGGGTTCTGATCCAGATCTCCAGGTATAATCCAAGTTAATATTATTAATTAATTACTATTATTAGGCCTATTAGGCTAATATTTAATTATTATTAATCATAATTTACAGGCCCTACCAAGTAACAACTTATATTTTAAAATTTTAACAAACTAACCTAAACTCCTTAACTAACCTAAATTGAAAACAAGCAAAAATTAAAAACAACAGAATAGGCATATTAAGATATTAATTACTACTAGATCTAGATAATAAAACTATAGTAGTTAATAGTAGATCTATATATAATTATGAGGCTAATAAATAATGGGTTAGTAATGAGTAAAATACTAAAACTAAAAGGTCCCATTTGTTTATGAACTCATTAGACATTTTATTAGATGATCATGATTAGTGACATTAGGGTGATTAGGCCTACTGATAATGCCACGATGTGTAATCTGTAGTGCAGTGTAGTGTGAGTGGGTTGATTTTTCACTCATTCCTAGATCTACTGATCTAGTAGTACTGATACTCAGAACTCACTGCAGTCACTCGCTTTTCTCAAAAATCAGATTCAGTCGATTCAGTGCAAAGAAAATCCGAAATGAATCAGCAGAGTCATAAACGTGTAGCTGTGTTGCAAAGTAATTCTAGATATCTAATCTTAGCTCCCAATTTTTCACATTTTAATGCTTACTTAATTTGTAAATATTAGTTAAAAATGCTTTAATGAAAACCTTCTGATATTCGAAATAGACCCCAACAACAGCGTAAACAAAGGGAAGAAAGCGATTGTAAACTTTTTCACAAAAGATTGCACGGTCATTCCGCAGTCGGCACCGTTTTCGGGGAGCCAATGAGCGGAGTCTCTATAAAGTGTACCAGAATGACCCTTATTACGAGGGCTGCTGCTTATGGAGAATATGACAACAAAGCAACACAAAGAAATTCACGGAATGGATTTGATACTTTAAAAGTCACATGTTAGTGATTTACATTTTTTAATTTGCGTTAAGAGTAGTGTATACCATTAATACAATTAGTTAAAAACGTGATGATTATTTTATATTTTATAATATTATTAAATTGAGATAGACTAGGAGGAAAATAAAAGTACATTTCCAGTGACTGGCCACTGTACTGTAGTGTTGTAGTCCTAGAGTCTAGTGTTTTTCGTTATCTATCAGCTGTGAGCAAAGCGACCCACAATGGCGATTTTAAAAGTGTACTAATCACAATTTGTTCGACCTTCTTTTAATAAATATTAACATCTTCATAGAATTTGAAGTGTATGTGTTATGGCCCACTGTCTATTTTTTAAATTATTAGTTAGTCACAATCTCACAATGTCACATATTTGTAATTTTTTGGTCAGGAAAAATACTTGGACGATCTAGCCCCCCCCCCCCCCATAATAATAATATAATATTTATTATCTTCTTGGTCTAGCTTCTAGTCAGATACAGAGATTTAGTTTAGATCCTAGACAAAGATAGATAATTTGTTAATTTATAGTATAGGCCTATCTATATTCTAGGCCTAGTTTTATATTCAATTTCTATTTTTTCAGATTCTGATTCATTTAAAATTTAAATGATTTTAAATCTGTCACTTTTGACATGTAATTGCATTGTTTGTAATTTAGTAATTTTGTGTATGATTATATTATGACCAATATATTTAAATGTACAGGCCTGTTTGAGTAATAATCAATAATATAATAAGTATTAATAAGTCATCTAATGCTATTTCCATTTTTACTACTCTTTTAGCCACTAGATTCCTAATACAAGGCCTAATTTATTTTTTATTGATAGGCTATAGGCCTAGTTAAATTAATAATTATATTAGGCCTATAAATCATCTCAACATTTCATTCCTTAATTCATATGTTCAAATTGAAGATTCTTCATGCTTTATTTAGTATTTAGGCTTGCCTACTGTTGTTACCATTATTGAATAAATTAAATAGGTAGACGGTAACCTACAGACTTTAAGTATAGATCAAGTTACACTAGTAATATTAGGCCTATAACTGCTAGTGAGGCAAATATATTGGTTAGTTGACACATTTCAAACTGTTTAGTTGCCCGGTTAAGTTAGCCACATTACAATACATTAACTTCAATGACTCAGAGGCACAGTGATAGTAATCGGCCAGGGCGGACTTCCCAATTTGGTGCCCCTACTCATGTGTGTATATATATATATATATATATATATATATATATATATATATATATATATATTGAAAACAATACAAGCATATGGCTATTATTTGGTGTTGAACAAATTAGGTCAAAGGCCAAAGGGCAGAGAAAAACTAGAGTTGAAGAATATCTTGTTATAACTGCTGGTCAGTCAGCTATAATATATTCATTACCTTATCTTCTCTACAGATGGTTGTGATAGCTGCATGTAACTGTATGGCTGTACCCTGTTGTTATAACTGCTGGTCAGTCAGCTATAATATATTCATTACCTTTATATCTTCTCCACAGATGGTTGTGATAGCTGTATGTAACTGTATGGCTGTACCCTGTTAATGGGTAGCAGATCGTTCCACTGGCAATCTTTTAATAAGGTAAGTAGTTAAGACATTGTGTGTTATTGCTGCAACAATATAGAACTAGTTTATTGTAAAATTTTCAATACAGGAATAGTTCATTTAAAAAAGTTTTTAATCACACAAGAACTGTAAGTACCTTTTTTTTAAACTAATGATAAAGGTAGTAAGTTTTTTTTTTATTGTAGTTGAATAGTTTGCTATACACAGAAATATTTGTAAAAGTCATATACTTTTTCTTTAAAAAACTAATGTGATTGATTATTAAGAAATCATAACTGTGGTATGTAACTGATTAATGAAACAGGCTGATAGAGTGGGATGTGTTTAACTAAGCTAACAATGTAAACAGTTTGACCATGACTTCTCTACAATATTCTAGTTGTCTTTCAGTGACCAATATAAGTGACAAAAATAAGTTTTACAGTTTTTGCTTATTGTAAAATTAGGAGTGGTCAGCTTGTTAGGTTAAGTTCATTGGAATAGTAATAGGGCTTGTAAGTCACTTTGCTTCTCTTACTTAAAATTTGAAATCTTTACAATTGGTTTGAAAAATACTAGCTGGCTAGTATGATAAGAAGTTGGTGACCTACTTACAACCCCTATTGTTTGGGCTCATCTGCTGGTTTTTCTTTATTTATTGAAGTAGCTTAAGAATTAAGAATTACTTTATTAAAATAAAGCTGGGAAATTGAGATCACAGATGATAGTATAATGGAAGCAGTCAGCAAACAAGTCCTTACATTTTCAGTGTTAATTGGTGAAAAAAGAAGTTTCCTTTGAACCTGTCAGTCCATGGGGTAAGTGAAGTAGAGTTCACCTGTTTCTGTGTAATTGGCATATGAAGGAATAGTGTGGCCAGAACTATGCCCAGTCGCCTTTACTTTCCCTAACATGAATTAGGTACCTATCAGAGCTGGATAGACTTAGGATTGTTCTACTAAAAATAACCCAGACTTTCAGATTAGTAGTGCAGCGCTCTACCTCTAGGCCACATTAATTGGTGAAACATGATTGAAATTTTCTGGTTCATATCAAAATTCAGGCAGGAATAGAACATAATATGATAGTATTAGTTTTTGGTTAAGTAGTAATGCTAGTGAAAAATATCATTAAATACACCCAGCTTTTGTTTGAATAGTAACATTTCTCTAGATGAAAGTTTTATATTTTATAAATTCTTTTCTAGGATTTGATTGGCTCTAGCTGTGGTAACAGCAGCATTGTTTGTTTGTGTGAGGCATCTTGTCCAGATGGCTATGGAGCCCCCTAGTGAGTAACAATGTTTGGTTGCTGACACAGACTTACGTTAAGTTTTATATCTTTATTTTAACATTTTAAAAATAAAATGTGTTCTTCTTAGAAAAAAATCAAATAGTCTAATTTATTTTTACAGTCCCGGGTTATTTTATAAACTTCACCAGTGGAACGATTGTATCTTCTATACCTGCAAACTCTTCTAGGTAAGCATTTAGTGAGCTTGAAATGTGTTCATAGTTTCAGCTTAGCTCAAGACAACACTGAGCTGTGTTTTAGGTGGAGAGAGGGTTGGGTTAGCAGTAGCACATAGAAGGCTAGGTTTTTAATACAATTTTAAAAGGCGTTTTATTTTTTAAAAAAGTATGGATTATGTTTATTTGAATTATTACTTGTAGGCCTACATGTTTGTTTATTTAAACAAAAAATTAGATTATGTTCATTTAAACGACTACTTGAACATGTTTGAATATTTAAACAAAATTCTTCAGGGTTTAATTAGATAATTAATTAGATAATTAATTAGCTGTAATGATGCTGACCATCATTAGCTGAACATGTTTCTTCTGTTCACTGACCACTACCTAGCAGGCCTCCCTTGCTGACAATCCTCACCCAGACCACATCTCACGTGCAAGTCCAGGGGTCAAACAACGAGCAGGATGAGGGGTCAGAGAGCAACGACGAGGATCTGTTTGGGGAACATTACTTCCACATCTGCATCTACATCTGGGCTTGTGTGGTGGTCAGCAGTCTCATCGCACTCTCAGTGGTAATCTCCCTTATAGTTTCTATTAGTTAACTTGTCCGCCTGTCACGGATGAAATGCTAGGAGGAAATTCTTATTTCCGTCAGCATCTATGATAAATTAAAATTTTACGTGAATGATTTTGATAATGATGAATTTAAAGAATTTTTTTTGCTTTGTAGAGAGTTATGAAATATCTATTTAAGATCTATAGAACAATCTTTACAATGATATATATTTGAAATGTTAATATAAAAAAATAGTGTAAAAATGTTTTTGCTGTTGTAGTGTATGTTCTTGTATAAACTGAAGTACATTAACTGAAGTGTTTGCTAGTGCAGTGTGTGTGTGTGATTTATACTAATACCTTTTCTGTTTGAAGCCACTGATACATTGCCCTCTACTTATTTATAGTTACATTTGTCCCTTCAGAAATGGGGGTGCTGTGGACGGTCTTTAACCAGATGGGAGGTAAAAAGGATTCCCCTCAAGAGGTTTCAAAAGACAGAGGGCGGTAAGTTTGTCAGCGGCTCCCCCTGGCCACTATGTCATGTGATTTACTGTTTGTCTTTGTTAATCAACAAACTGGGTGCACAGCTAGAAAACATTGGGGGGTTACAACTCATCATTGCCAGTCTAAGTATTTATTCTGGTTCCTGATTAGAGCCATAAGGTACATTTGAGCTCACCCAGTTTTAATGAGTACCTGTCATAGAAAAATATAATTCATTGGTTATTACCATATTATCTATTTTTTGCCCTATCTAATAAAATAGTTATATTTATCTTCTGTATTTCCTAATGTATATATTAATCATGTATTTATTAAAATGAACTTTTCAACTGCTAGAACAAAGCTGTAGACAGCCAAATAACGGATTAATTTAACATCTTTTTGTGATACTTTCAGATGACTGCCAGGACAAATGTCCTATTTGTCATGAAGAGTTTAATGAAGGACGCCTTATACGCCAGCTGCCCTGCAACCACTGTACGTTTATAATTAGTGCTACATATAGTGCTCATATACTTAACCTTTATCTATGTATATTATAATTTAACTGTAAATATTTGAAATAAAATTGCAGGACTTCAGTATCTGTAAGATGTTGTCAGAGTTTGTTAGATTAAAGTTCTAACATCTGTCTTGTATGATTAGTTTTTGTACTTGTTTATAATGTGTAGTACTCAGTTGCACCCCTTAAAAAGTGACTGATACTTGTAATATGTAGATTCCCACCTCTGATTGCAGGCTACCACAGTTACTGTGTGGACAGGTGGCTGGTCAAGATGTCCAACAGATGTCCACTATGTAAACAGAGGGTGTCCATCAGCTTGTTCTGCCCCTGGAATAAGCAGCAGAGAAAAAAGGACATCCACGGTCACATAGCTTGCGCTGAGGCCTCGGTGGACGAGTCCCCTCCACTCCCTCCCCTCTCCACATTAACACCCAGTAACTGGTACGGTGAAGACATCATGTCAGGCAAGTTGTGATTTTTAATCAATTTTTCGTCTTCTTAATTTTTTTATCTTTATCGCCCAAAGAGCCTGGACTAAAGCCTCTAGACATATATTTCTCTAGAACGGGGGCTTTTTCACAACATTATATTTTGTCTGTTATCCTGAAAATCTTGAGTTCAATCTCAATTATGATTAGTGAATGTAGGACATTCTTGAGCCCACCAGCTCTAATGGGTACCTGATTTATATTAGAGAAAGAAAGGGCGGTTGGGCATTGTGCTGACCACACCATCCCGTCATATGCTAATGTAAAGAAACATGAACTCTACTTCATCTGCCCAATGAATTTCTAGGTCTAAAGAGGAGCTTTACTTACAATCATACCATTTTTACATAACCATTAACTTAATTAATAAATGGGTTGACATCTAAATACAATGTTTACTATACTCTGTATGACAAATAAATTTGTAATCTATCTCTAATAAATTGTTTTCACTTACCAGGTCCCAGTAGATTTATTATAATGAGACCCGGCAGACCCACACGGGTCATAGACATCAGAGAACAAAACAAGAAAGCAAAAGCTGAGCACGAAGCCAAGGTGATTGCTGCCAGAGAAGGAGGGGCTGATGCAAAGTCTGGCAGTGTTG
Organism: Physella acuta; assembly: GCF_028476545.2. NCBI lineage: Eukaryota > Metazoa > Mollusca > Gastropoda > Physidae > Physella > Physella acuta. Next base: position 42,427 of record NW_026733137.1, read on the forward strand.
AAAGGTCCACCCAGCTGGACACTGCCCACTTGTCAGAGAATGTTCTGGACTGTGATGCGGACAGAACCCACTCCGTCTCACTGAGCGATGACGAGACTGTAGGTCTCTGTATTCGCAGCTCATCCACCAGCTCGTCCCGCAGTAGTAGCATCAGCAGCGACCAGCCCCTCCTGGTGGAGACCAGGGTTGGTGCCAACGGGGAAAAAGAAGTCCATATAGTTTGTGACCCAGAACACTCTGCGCTGAGCTTGCATCGTTGCCAGATGGCAGGGGGAGGCGACTCTGGCAACACTCAGCATTCAGCGGACGTTGGGCTGCCCAATGTGACGACTGACCAACACCCGACCTCAGAGGCAACAATCACCATCTCCAGCGGCTCAAGCAGCGTCGTCACATGCAATTTCAAGCCGGCCCGGGCCTCGCAGTACCACAGTCCCTCCAGCGTCCTGCTACCTGCCAGTATTCACAGCGCACCCAAGGGTCACGTCAAACACCTGAGTTGGCCTGGGGTCCCCTGCAAGGTCCCAGCCCACGGCCACATGGATGCTTGCTCCACCAGTGGACAGATCTGTAGCAGTCTAGTCAATACTGAGGACATAGATTCATAGCTCAGCTGTTTTTTGGTCCATTCATCTGTGTCACATCATTCTAAAGATTCAAGAACAGACAATCTGGCCATGTAATGGAGATTAAATCCATCAACTAGTCATGTCACTGAGTTGAGATTCATGAATAAATTGACAGTAAGGCATGTCAATCAGATTCATGAATTAACTGACAGTAAGGCATGCCATTTAGATTCATGCATGTAATAACAGTAAGGCATGTCAATCAGATTCATGAATGAACTGACTGACATGCTAGTGACAGGGGAGCTAACAAAAGGTGTAGATTAACTAGCAATCAATGTGATGTTTAGAGCCTGCCCTTCTGTAACAAACCATCACCTAAAGAGTTTTCACTTGTCTTGTGATGGATGTTTGTTAGTAAACAGAGTAGGTAACTTACAAAAAATGTCTTTCTAACTCTAGAAGGCCTGATGATTGGTTGTGTTCCTGTGCCCTATGTGGACAAGCTTAGCACCATCTTATAGTTTGTTGTTTATATGTGTCTAGTCAAAAGATCTGAGGTAACTGTATCAAATATTTGTCTTGGGTCAGTCGTCCCTAACAAAAATTATTTTTATCTCCACTAATGTCCTGAACATTTTTATCTGGAAACAAATGTCCTGAACATTTTTATCTCAAGACAAATGTCCTGAACATTTTTATCTGGAAAAACAAATGTCCTGAACATTTTTATCTGGAAAAACAAATGTCCTGAACATTTTTATCTGGAGACAGATGTCTTGAACAAAAGCAGTTAACATTGAGACAAATGTCATAAAGATGAATGTTTGATTCTCGACAATAATGCCGAACATTTGTCATAAATTAGTGCAATTTTAACCATAGATGTTTTATTTACAAAACTGGTCATATCAGACGTGCATTTTAAAAATATTTTGTAAGTCATTTTTACGAGGTTTTAAAAAAAAATATTTTATATTATGATATTATTAAAGTCAACCAGACACTGGATATTTCTTTACATTTGTCCAAAAAAAAATGTAGAACAATCATTTACTTAATTATTACTGTCAATCAATCAAAGCATTGTACATTCCATTGTCACCTGTTTCAGAAAACCAAATGTTTCTTTCAATTGATATTGGTCAATGGAAATCATTTAGATATCTTCCAAACAAAGGATCATACACTTTGTTAAATGAGCATCTTGTTAAGGGCATATTCCCCAGCCATCTGCAATTGTTGTTTTTTATGCTGTCTCATTTTTTTTAGTGTAAACATTTTTAGAACTGACTGTTACTTTTTTGGATAGTTGAGAAAAGAAGATATTTCTAGTGAATTAGATGATCTAACTAATAGAAATGTATTATTGCCATGCTGAATTCATGTTGTGCAAACATCACACATTGATAATATTTTATTAAAAAATTATGCATTCTGTTGTGTATGTTGGGACACATGCTATGGTAAATGTTTATGAATATATCTTATGGGGAATTAATGCTAGTGTGATCAGAGCTCTTCAACCAAAAAGTTAGCATTCTTTACATTTTGTTTATTTTGACTTAAAAGTATTGGCAAGGTTGTGAGAAATAATCAGACTCAGACTGATTTGGGTTCATTGATTGTAGGTAATTAGTGTTACCTGTGTAAAATGACTGGATTTTATTTCAGTTTTATGGGTGTTTTCTTGTTGGGTGATATCAAAGCATTATTGTAATTATTATTTATACATATGACTGTGACAAAAATAGCTTTGAAAAAAGTGGTCCATTATTTTTTTATACATTGAGAAAATTGTATATGCTTAAAACTACAGACAAAAATGTTGCATTTCTTCTTATAGATCTGATGGGACATTTACTAAGTATTTTATATTTTTCCCTTTTATAATTTATATTAGTTATTTAAATCCATGACAAAATTTTATTCTATTGCAATTTTAATCAAATTTTTATCAGAGATATTATAATCAGTACAATAACTTATAATTGAGGTATTTTTTAATACTTAATTATTAAGAATAATATTAAATCATTATTTTTAATATATTTTTGTCAGGTCTTCATACGAGGTTTTATATTATTTTACAGAATTCCAGTAGATAGCGATTCATTAATTTAGGAAGGTATATAATAATGACAATGCTCCACAAAAGAAAAAATGGAAAGCGCTTGCTTCTTGAATAGTTTGATAATATATAATTGATGTGTTGAGATCTTCTGAAAATATTATTTCTTATGTGTTCAGATCTACTGTCTAAATTCTCAAAATAATTTTCTTGATTTGAAAATGGTTTACACAAGTTTTTAATGTGAAAGTAGCTGTTTTTATAAAAACACTTGTTGGGAGCATTAATTGTTAGCCAGTTATTGGGAGTGTTCATTGTTGGATAATATTTATATTGTATATGATGGTGGAGTGGTGAGTTAGTACAGTTGTTGACTTGACGATAGCTTTAATCTAACACAATTTTTAAACAGGGGTGAGGTAAGTAAAAAGAAAATCAAGTGCAAAAGCTAGCATGTTTTATTGAGATACAGTACAAAAGCTAGCATGTTTTATTGAGTTACAGTACTCAATCTACCACCAATTACATTTAACTTGCAGTTTCTGTGTTCTAATATATTTTTATAAATTAAATACTTAATTACTTGTCTTTTATGTTGTCTAACTCATAGGTTAATTAAAAAGTATGTTAATATAAACCCAAAAGTCTCAAGTTTGAATCCGGTTGCAAGTCTGTAGAATGTTCCGGAGTACACAAGGCCGGGCATAGTGCTGACCACACTATCCTTTCATATGCCAAGGTCACAGAAATAGGTGAACTCTACTTCACTTGCACCATAGACCATCAGGTTCAAAAGGGAACTCAATTTACTTACTATGGTAATATAGGCCTAGAGTTTAGAAAAGAAATTGGCATAGAACAAAAAGTGCCTAAATTTAATGGCACATTAGTTTTGGTCTTCAATCTTGTCATCAATCAAAAAACTATTCAACTTGAATTAGTATTGTGGTGGTTTAGATGTTGAATGCTACAGCTTCACTATGTGAGATTGAAGAGCTCCTAGCTTGGGTTGTATGAAGTTTCCAACTGCATTCATCACAACTTAATAACACCCACCTAGGTAGATTTGATTGTGGGTAAATAAACTTATTTGGATGAAAATGTATTGTTTGTGTATTGGTTATTTTTTAAAAAAATTACACAATTTGGTGACAATGGTACTTCATGCATTATGTTATGCAATGAACTTTAGAACTTTAATTCAATGTATGAACAAATGATATTAAATTAAATGGTTTAAGTTTGTGGATTTTATTTTGTCACATGTAGTTGCTCTAGAGTTGTGTGTTCATGAAAATTTTTATTTTTCTCCATTGTAAATGCCATTTTGTATTGAATATGTTATGATTGTAACAAATATGTAACAAGCTACTTGTAACAGATATGATATGACCTTCTTGTAACATATGTTACAAACTGCTTGTAACAAATATGTTACAACTTGCTCTTAACGATCTAAAATAATGAAAAAAAAAGAAGTTTGACTAGTGAAAGTATCTGTTGTGAGGGGGTGTTTTTCATATTTTCACCAAAATTTCCTGTACAAATGTTTCATGCATACATTATTGTGATGTGTTCAATTCTTAATTCAATTTTTAAAAAATGTTTTCAACTCGTTTGTTATTTTTTCCCCCCTCTCCTTTTTCTAAATCTTTTTCCAGTGTAGCTGTTGGACTGATGTCATGTCTAGTCATTGACACCAAGGGCTATGTGACAGTCTATATTTAGTGTTAGAATAGAATGCTCAACTTGCCATTGCAAATCATGCAGTTAGGATGATAACGCCTATCAAGTTTCATGTGAGCCCATATTGTACACATTCCTCAGACAACTTTCTTATTTTGCTGGAGATAGTCAGCATGAAGGGAATAAAATATTAAGAATGGAATCACAAGACATACCATCAGGACAGTCATGAGTCTACTACAGGGCCAATATATAGTATTAAATATAAATGACAACTAAAAAAGCTTACTCTCCTTGATTGGCCATGTTGTATAGTAATGGGCGTTGGACCTCAATGATCATAACAGGATGGAAATTGATCTTTGATAATTAAAGAATCTAATGATGGACATCAGACTTTGATGACCATAGAATCCTTAATGGACATTGAATATTGACAAACATAGAAAGATGGACATTTTAGACAACAGAATGATGAACATTGGACTTTGATGTCCAGAGAATGATGAACATTGGACTTTGATGACTCAATTAGCAGCCTGAATTTGTACACTTTTAGATGGGATATGGTTGCAAAAAAAAAGTGTACAAATGCTACAGTAAGTCTGCTTACTGGTCACTGTACTTAATGCAGTAATTATGACTTGCCGTATTAAATTAAAAAAGGTACGTTTATTGTATTTTGTGTTTGGTAATCCATTCATTCTTATAGATGGGATGTAATAACTAGTAACAGCTGGTGCATTAGAAGGGTGATTTTCATTGTTATACCTCTTGATCAGAAAAATTGTCGTTCGCATTGGTCACGATTGTGCACGGATTGTCCATGTAGCTTCTAGTCCAACCAAAATATTTGACCAAAAAATCTATCGCGTTATATTCAAATTTAGAACAAGAACATTAACTAATGTAGGCCTACTATACAAAAAAATTTCAAAGTTCAAGGTCTTGTTTATCTTTTGGTAATGTAGTGACGCGCGCTAACGTAGATACAAGAACCACCTAGACTACAGCTGTCGAATGAGTGACTACATGTCCTGTGTAATAGTGCTCAGAGGTACATCTGATTCTGCTATCTGCCGGTGGAAACCAGAAGTATATACTATAAAATAGGTAAGGGGAGGTAAACAAATATAGCAATAAAAAATATGGATGAAATTGTGTATTGGAAAGGGTGTGTGTGTGTGTGGAAAGGGGGGTGGGGGAATGATAGGAGAATATGAACACCATTTTCAAAAGTCAACTAAATACTATTTAATAATTATTAATACCAACCAGGTTGGCGGAAGCATCATGCGCCGATGATACCTTTGTGGGGAGGGGGGGAAGGGTGAGACCAGTGTTTCTTCCAGACTTTTTTCTCCGGGGGGGGGGGGGGGGCACTTGATATTTTCGGGGGGCGGTCAACATTTTCCGGGGGGGGGGGGCGGACACTAGTAGAAGTGTAGGGAGAAAGAATACCCCAAACCGAAAATGCAAAATAGTTGGAGGGGCGGGGTGACACCCTCATTTACCGCACCGGGTGACACCCGATCAAGAGACGACATTGAAACTAGGAATAGATCTAGAATTTTCCTTACTATCCTTTCATGTGCTGAGGTCACTCACAGTAACAGGTGAGATGTGGGGCCTACTTGAATTTTAAAAAATTTAAAGCTCATCCTTGAACCCATGGGCTACTACGCTTATATAGGCTGATCTCTAATAATGCTTGATAATAGATCTAAGCATATAAATACCTAGACATCTCTCCGAGGAGGGGGGGGGAAAGACAGTGCCCCCTCTGTGGAACACGTCCACCATCACCACCCGGACGAAATAGGAAATTGCCAAATTGTCAAATCCACTGGAAGTTTCAAGTGCCCCCTCCCCCCCCCCCCCCCCCCCCTCCCGAGCAAAATGTTTGTTAAAAATGGAGTTAGGCCCCCTTTTTTAAGATGGGGCTATAAGACGATAAGTTGACCAAAAATAAAATACAAAACGAGTAGGCTAAATGAGGCTAAACATAAAAACAGGCTATCCTATAAATACCACAAAATTATTAAAAGCATTGATGATGCTTCAATGAGATTTGGCTATAACAATGTTTTAACCTCTGCAGCTTGAATAGTAGAGTAAATCACTGGAATGGAAACAAAAAAACACACATGACCTACTTTAGTTCATAACAAGTGTTCGTGTTGTTTGCTCCCTCATATCGAGTAAACAAGTTGTCTGGAACTAAAAGTAGGCTTCAGTAGGTAAATCTATGATCTAAATCTAGATCTAGATTCTAGATCTAGACGTGTTTAGATTTTAAGTGAATGCATTCATTTGTGACTAGAAGACTAGATTTAGATTTCTTCACTAGATTCTAATTCTAGTCTAGTCTAGATCTCTATTTCTCTAGTGAGTGTAGTGGGTGTAGTGAAGTGATAAAGATCGTAGAGTAGAGAGTAGAGACTGAGTGACACTCAAGTCATTCTAATCTAGATCTAGATCTAGATCTAGATCTAGATTCTAAGTCAACTCAAGTTACAGTGTTAAAAATCAAGCCAGGCTTGGAAAATTAAAGGGTAATGGACAATGCCACAATGGTGTTTCAAACACTGTTTGGTTTAAATTTAATACTTTAAAATGATTTTTGAGCGTTGATTGACGAAAAATTAAAAGTAAAATAAAAGTAAAAGATGTTGAAATTGAATAAGAATATCTGATCCTCTGCATCTGGCCAAATCTGGTTGTAGGAGTAGGTAGTCAAGAACTTGACCAAGCAGAGCAGTGGTTCTTATTATAGTATTTGATAAATCTTAACCTGAGTTCCATGGAACCCCAGGTATTGAGTACTGAATCAACCTCAAGGGTTCAGCTGAGGTCAAGACACACACCCAGCTGAGGTCAAGACACACACCCAGCTGAGGTCAAGACACACACCCAGCTGAGGTCAAGACACACACCCAGCTGAGGTCAAGACACACACCCAGCTGAGGTCAAGACACACACCCAGCTGAGGTCAAGACACACACCCAGCTGAGGTCAAGACACACACCCAGCTGAGGTCAAGACACACACCCAGCTGAGGTCAAGACACACACCCAGCTGAGGTCAAGACACACACCCAGCTGAGGTCAAGACACACACCCAGCTGAGGTCAAAACACACACCCAGCTGAGGTCAAAACACACACCCAGCTGAGGTCAAAACACACACCCAGCTGAGGTCAAAACACACACCATACTACTACTAAACTACTTCTATGATTTGTCGTCTGATTTTGTCAGTGTGAATGTTATAGGACAGCATAACATAGTAATAAATAAATCTATATAACTACATAGAAATATTTCTATATCATGGATTCTATGACGTCACTACACAGGTTGTGTCACTGCCACCCATTCAGGCACACGTTGCTGTACATACTTTTATTTCTATATCATGGCTCAGCCATTGACTTGTGACTGTCATAAGGAGTGATGGTACGTTGTGTTTCCTTCATAATATTCAGGCCCTTTAGGCCTATACTATGTTGAGCAAAAAAAGAAAGCTGTCTGGCAAATATATACAATACAGATTTGCATGTGTAACAAAACTTGAAGGGAGTCAGCATCCTTACTGGATGATTTACAATGCCAAGTTGATCAATTCTACTCTAACACATGGAAAATACAAGAACACAACCCTCTCTGAATTCAAGGTGGAACCACGTGTTTCAGAACTTGTGTCTGAAAGCCAACAGCAGAAGTCACACTGTTTTGCAGTAGTAAATGTCCATCATTGTGTTTTTGTGTGAAAATAATATTTTAATGGTTTTGTTCTTTGAACACAGTGATATTGATGCACTGCTCATTTTGTGCCCTAGTAAAATGTATAGGCCTACCTACATATCAGTTTTTTTCTTTTAAGAAGGGTTTTTTGCATGTGCATAAGAATCATGTGAGGTTCGGTACTTCAATGAAGGTTAAAGAACCACTGGTCTAGAGGGTGATAGATGTACAGATGTTAGCTAGAGTATTGTAGAGTACAACTGACTAATAATGCTAATAAAATTAAGAATTTATTAGTGTTTAGATCAATAAAAACTCTAAACTTTCACCCCTCTCTATTTATAGATTTTAGATTAAATAATAGACAGTATTACATTTAAAGATTACTATGAGATATAACATGTTTTATTAAGACTACTTAATGAAGTATTTTTAAAGGTTCAAAGTTTAGTCTCCACAAATTAAATTTTTTTTAGTGTACTACAAAAATGGCAGTGTCATGAGATAAATCTTTTGTTTCTGTTATAATCAAGTTCCTCAAATCTTTTATTCCTAGGAGAATGCCACAAACGGTAGTGTTATCTCCATTTCAGAAAGAAAAACTACAATACTACTTTAAATTTTTAGGTATGTGTTTGTAAAGCTGTATCATCTATCCTATTCAACTTCAATATTCTTATAATAATACTTAATAAATATATATTTTCTTTTTATAAAATAAGCATATAGTTTTCTTAAAATTTTGTTAGAGCTAACCTATACTGGACTTTCATTAAAAAATTGTCTAAGAATTGTAATTAAATTGATTACTACAAAGTAAACCAAATAATGTCATGCCAATTTTAATCTGACAGAACCAAACCAGGATGGTGTTTTAGAGAGTCACAGTTTTGACAGGGTTATGCAGGTGAGTCAGTTTTTACAGGGTCATACAGGTCAATCAGTTTTGACAGGGTCATGCAGGTGAGTCCGTTTTGACAGGATTATGCAGGTGACTCACAGTTTTTAGCTGACCCCTAAGATTTGAGAAAATTATAAAAGTTTACATATCACATTATAATCATACAGTGTCAGTGTTCCATAGAATACTGCAAACATCTCCAATACTGTTCTAAAAAGCTGCTTTTTTTATCTGAAGGAATATTCCCAAATATACCTTGGCTAAAGAATAAATATAATATTTTTTATATACAGTGGCTGATAGACACTAATTAATTTGTGTGAAGAAACTTCTAGTTAGGTTGTTGTCTTCCCAGTCATATCCTACATAACACACAGTAAAGTATAGATTTCAAATCACTGCCAACCTACATTATACAATAATATTACGTTTAATAAAATTGGAAAAATGTAGGCCTATTCACTTTTTGAATACTACCTCTGTGTTAAGACTTGATAAAACTAACAGTAGTAATATTAAAAGAGATATGCTTAGCTTCATTACTTTAAAATTAAAAATGAACTTTCTTGGATGAAGGATATTGGATTGTGTATTAAAAAGATAAAGATGTTTTCATCTAGCATTATTTCAATTTTTTAGAAAATTTACAAATTCACTGGCTGGCCAAAAGATAACCACAGAGCTCTTCAGTGTGTGGAGATTCATCAAGCATTTTTTGAGATTCTGTTTGAAAAATCAGAGGCAGAGAGTGGGCACCGTGAGTATGTAATACATAGCAGGTGTATAGTGGGTGTAAGTGTAATGATGCACTGGGTGTTATTGTAATAGTACACTACGTGTAAGTGTAATGGTACACTGGGTGTAAGTGTAATGGTACACAGGGTCTAAATGTAAGTGTAATGGTACACAGGGTCTAAATGTAAGTGTCCACATGTTCTGAATACAACTGTACACAGCATTTAAATGCAGTACACAGGCTGTAATGGTCTAGTGATGACAGGCATGTATGCTACATTCCTTCTGCCTGACATGGAAAGGTAATTACAACTGTGCTGAGCAATAGCTGGTCCTGTAGTAGCTTAAACATTTAAGCGTGTTTTATATTGATTGGCTACACCCACACATTGAATTGTTTTACTTTTGGGGTCCAAGTGTTCCCACTCACTAATAAGAGAAAGTTGTTCATGGGTACTTGATAAGTCATTTTTGTTAACGTTTGGTTTTTTTGTGTAATACTTGTAATTACTTTTATCCCATTATTTGAATCTTTATTGGAATGATACAAAAAATGTGTTGACTCTGTGTTTAATTTGTACTGACAGATGTCACTAATAAAAAAAATGTGTTGACTCTGTGTTTAATTTGTACGGACAGATGTCACTAATAAAAAAAATGTGTTGACACTGTGTTGTTTGTACTGACAGATGGCACTGATAAAATTTTTTGTTGACACTGTGTTCTGTTTGTACTGACAGATGGCACTGATAAATTTTTTTTGTTGACACTGTGTTGTGTTTGTACTGACAGATGTCACTAATAAAAAAAATGTGTTGACACTGTGTTGTGTTTGTACTGACAGATGGCACTGATAAAAAAATGCATTGACACTGTGTTGTGTTTGTACTGACAGATGGCACTGATAAAAAAATGTGTTGACACTGTGTTCTGTTTGTACTGACAGACGGCACTGATAAAAAAATGTGTTGACACTGTGTTCTGTTTGTACTGACAGATGGCACAGATAAAAAAATGTGTTGACACTGTGTTCTGTTGTACTGACAGATGGCACTGCCACACTGGATGACTGGTACGCCATCTGGTCCCACATCCTGCCTGGCTGTAAGGGGATGAGCAACTTCCCTGTCTGGCTGCGGCTGATGCCCAAAGTGTTGTTTGATATGATGGATCGCAACAGTGAGATTCTTACACTAGTCTAGTACTCTTCTCATGTTATTACTACATCATTCTAACACCCCTCTCATGAGATTGTTTCACCAGTCTAACTCTACTATCATGAGATTGTTACACCATTCTAGCACTCTACTTGTTTTATTCCTCATGAAATCATTGTCTGTTTTAAGATGTCATTACCAGAGCAACTTTCTGTGATGTTGTGATTGCTTGGAACTGTCACACTTTTCTCCTGTTTGTGATATACACATGACGGTCATAAACTCTGACACTGTCATGGTGACCTTGGAATGTGGCAACACCCCTCTCCCCCTCCCCCATGAACCTTTACGTATCAGAACCCCTTGACAGCTTGTGATATGATAACCTTGTGATATGACAACCACCTATCCATGATGATAAAGAGATGCAACCCCCCCCCATGTCTACCTTAAAAAATTGACAACCCTCATGTTATGTGTCAGCCCCATATGACAACCATGAGATGTGGCAACCACCTATAACAATATAGTGATGTGACAACCAGCCACTCCGTGGAGTGTCATACAATGTCAGTGTTCCCTATATGAGCCTGATTTTTGTATTTCAGAGACTTGATCAGATGGCCCACTATGAGCTCTAGCTCATGGGTCTATCCCAGACTCAACAATATCCCATTATGAGCTCTAGTTCATGGGTCCACAACAGACTCAACAGACAATTTTCTTGTATGTTTTTCTTTCACACTTAAACCATACCTATCTCACAAAATGCTTCTTCTGTTGAAATATCAGGTTTAAAAATATCTGTGATAGATTTTTTCATTTATCTACCTCATTTGAAGACTAATAAAGTGAATTCATTATATATTTAATTACCGGTTGATTACACATTTTTTAAAGATGACGATGTCCTGACCAGCGATGAGATTTTCCAGTTTTACAAAGAGATGGTTGACCTGCAGGTGGACTTGAAAGATCTGGAGACATCCACACACATGGCTTACAGTAAAATGACTGATGTAATTTGTTCTTAATCTTTCATTGGCTAGTTCTTTTTAATAAATTGGCCATGGGTCACTTAATGAGTTAAATAAACTGACCATAGGTCAGCTACTGATTTAAATAAACGGACATAGGTCAGCTACTGAGTTAACTAAACTGACCATAGGTCAGCTACTGAGTTAAATAAATGACATAGGTCAGCTACTGAGTTAAATAAACTGACATAGGTCAGCTACTGAGTTAAATAAACTGACATAGGTCAGCTACTGAGTTAAATAAACTGACATAGGTCAGCTACTGAGTTAAATAAACTGACATAGGTCAGCTACTGATTTACATAAAATGACATAGGTCAGCTACTGAGTTAAATAAACTAACCATAGGTCAGCTACTGAGTTAAATAAACTGCTGAGTTAACTAAATAAACTAACCATAGGCTAATTACCCAGTTCTGACCTTAATTTAGCTACTGAGTAAAATTAAACTGACCACTGGTCGGCACACCTGGCCATAATGCTGACTTGACAATATTTTATCCCTGACAGAACGGCAGATATCCACTAACGCTGGACAGTTACGAGCAGGTCTTTGCCAACTTCCTCCTGGGCCGCACCCCACATGGGCCGGGCAAGTACATCTTTGGTTGTTTCAAGCACGACTATGGCTCCTACCAGCTCATCCAGCCAGCAGAAGACGACCCCTCAGACGACATGTTTTCTTACGACAAGAGGCCAAAGAAGTTTGGTGTAGCCTTCACTTAAGTTAGTAGTTGGTGTGTTTGTTGATAGATTAACATATCCAATGTCTAGGTAAAATTACTAGTGCTTAAATAGACCCAGCTGATCACCATAACAAATGCCAAGGTAAAATCACCTAGTATTTGAATTAAGCTAGCTCATTGGTTGAAGTGTTTTGTTTACTTCAATCTCTGAAGATTATTTAAAATTATTTAAACTTGTAACTGGTAAAGTGAAAATGTTATTTTCTTTATTTTTTGTATAGCCAACCATCTTTGAAATAGTGATTAAGTTTCCTCTGTAGGTGTAACTGTGTAGTGAAGTTTTTGTACCACTTCAAATTTTCTATCAACATAAAAAAAACACAACAATTTGACTCCCCTTGCCATAGCACCTTGTATGTTTTTAATAATCCAATGCTCTTCACAAAGAAAGTTTAATTATTTCACAATCAGCTGCCTTAGTTAACCCTTGCTTGTATTGTTATATTTCCATGCATGTTTAACCCTTTCTGTAACAACTTAAAGCATACAGTCCCAGAGTACACTGGTTGAAATTTTAAAGACTGTTTAAAAAATTTAACAAGCATAAGAATGTGAAGCAATACATTGTTTTTTAATTAAAAAAATAGAAAATGCTGCCTCACACCTTTACTGTTCTTTAATGCTATTGCATTTAAAATAATTCAAATTGTTAATTAAACTATACATTTTTTTTCATATGTCCCTAAATTTTATTTTGTAAAAGTCGTACAATTTCAGCATTTATTTTTACATGTATTTCACAACAGTATTATTTGTGTTCACTTTTCTGGGCTGTAGAAAGCTTATTTCTTTTTTTTTTTTTTTTGCTGGATTGGACGAAGATTCTGAACTTTCAAATAAACCTTAAAACTGGTTAATTCTCAACATTCAACTGTAGCTTCAACAACGAACATTTTGCCCTGTTTTAGTGAAAGTATTCAACCAATAATTCAAATAGTTTTGTTACTAGAGCTACATCGAAATCAAAGCTTAATTTAAAAAAAAAATGATATTAATTGATAAAAACAATTGTGATTTTTTTAAATAATTTCAATGAATTGTATAAAATTTGACTGTGTTTATACTTGCAGTTAACCTTCCTTGCATCATGTTGTCTCCAGTTACTGTTTTTTTTTCTCCCTGTCCTTTAAGTGCAATATTTGACACATTAAATCTCAGATGTTTAAAAACTGCTTAAACATTCCTTCTATCATACACAACAACCAAAAGACTTCTTTTTTAATTCTGTGGAATTTTACAAAATTGCTTTCAAATGTTCTATTTAATTTAAATGTATTATTCAGATATTTGTAATGAGTGTTACTTTATTTAACCAAGAAAAGTTAAAACTAATGTTGATTGTAAACATCCAACTTTTCTCTTTAGTTACTTTACATTTTTTATGACCTTGTTTTGATTGTAATCAGGGGTAGTGGCATTACTGTAACATAGTTAAATTGATGTCTTTTTGTTATCTAAGCTTTGTTAATCTGCAATTATACAAGTTAAGTTAATAAAATTATACATCCCCATTTTTAAAATAAGACTACTGGATTTTGAATTAAATTAATATAATTATTATATAATTCCAGATTCTAAATTTACAGGATATTTTGAAACTAATTCTTATTTTGGATCTAAAATGATGTAAGTTCTGTGATATTTGAAATGAAGCCAACAAGTTTTGGATAAAGTGATGTAAACCATAGTATACTGATATGCTAACAGCTAGTTTTTAATTTTTTAAGAGATTTGTTATGGTCTACTAACTACTTAAACTGACCCCATAGACACTGTGTTATTTTGTTGAGATGTTAAGAGCCAGGTTTCAAACACTTGCTGAGTCATCATATTTCTGCTGCTTTCTGAAATTCCGTTATTTTGTTTACCTAACCTATTTATTTGATTACAAGCTATATTTAACCCACCCTGCTGCACCATTTAAATCTTACTTTGATCATCACCTGGTATGTTTATCATTACTTGTAGAATTTTTTGTTTCCATATAGCAATTTTAATTGCTCTAATATGTATATTGCTAAGAAAAAAAAAGTGTGCTTTAGTTCAAATGAATTGTATACTGTGATTGGTCAACTGCAATAGCCAGATTTTTTTTTTTACAAAAGTTTGACTGAAAGGTTTCTGTGTATTTTTAATTTACCATGTTTTTAATGTTTTTTTTTCCACCTTTTTCTGGATGGCTAAAAGTTGCCAGAAAACTTCAAACCATTTCTAACATGTGAGGTAAAAAAAATGGTAAACTTTTTGAAAAATGTACATTTTAGAAACTTTAAGCTAACCTTGTGACTTCAAGTCCAGGATTTAAAAAAATTGTTTTAGCACTTTAAAAGTACACATAATATTTTTTAAATTAATAATTTCTTAATCACATCTTAAGCATCCAATTTTTAAGCCTTGAATGCTTTTGAGATCAATTATCATTAAAGTTAAGTATCTTGCTTTTTTTTTAAAT
Source organism: Physella acuta (assembly GCF_028476545.2). Taxonomy (NCBI): domain Eukaryota; kingdom Metazoa; phylum Mollusca; class Gastropoda; family Physidae; genus Physella; species Physella acuta. The sequence goes on from NW_026733137.1 coordinate 57,527, forward strand.
TTTGCTTTTTATTAAGACCTTAAAATATTTTTTTCTGTTCTATTTTTATACATTTTACTGTATTATAGTCAGGAAAATGCATTTAAAAATTATCTTATTAACAGAGAAACAATTTTACTGAGATACTGGGTGTCAAGCAATTGATAAAGTGCCTGAAAGTTTAAAAAATCGTTGACTTTAAAATCATAACTCTAGTCCCACAAATATTACCATGGAATGAAAGCAGGACTTTGAAGTACATAATTTAGATAATTTCCTATATACCCTCTATTCAATTGTTACGACATAAAATACTTCTGAATCTTGGGGCTTTTGCTGGTTGGCCAAGAAAAATATAAACATTTGATAGAATTATGTTTCACTTTTAAAGTGGCAGGGCTTCTGAAGCTAATATTTTGCTAATGTCACCCCCATTAGTAATGATAAAGTAATAATAAAGCTTAAGATATACCTAATATCAGTGCAGCAGTTAATCTACCCAAGTCTTGTAAAAAAAAATAAAAGGCTGTAGCTCTATAGTAGTCCTGGTGTTCTATCTGCTGAGACTAAGGTTTTCAGTGCCATTTAACTGTTATTTTATTCAACACGTCAACAGATTGTTTTTGTGTGATTTAGAAAAGTATTTTAGTTCTGAACTTCACAATGATCTACTTAAAGAAAATCATTTTTGTTTATGTGTAGATAGACATAACACATTTGGTGTTTAGTTAGTCAGAATGACACATTTTGTGTGTGGTTAGTCAGAATGACACATTTTGTGTGTGGTTAGTTAGAATTACATATTTTGTGTGTGTTTAGTCATAATTACACATTTTGTGTTTAGTTAGTCATAATCAGAATGACACATTTTGTGTGTGATTAGTCATAATTACACATTTTGTGTTTAGTTAGTCATAATCAGAATGACACATTTTGTGTGTGATTAGTCATAATTACACATTTTGTGTTTAGTTAGTCATAATCAGAATGACACATTTTGTGTGTAGTTAGTCATTAGGACATATTTTGTGTGTAGTCAGAATGACACATTTTGTTAGCTAGAACTTGTCACATTTTGTATGTGGTTAGCTAGAACTTGTCACATTTTGTATGTGATTAGCTAGAACTTGTCACATTTTGTGTGTGGTTAGCTAGAACTTGTCACATTTTGTATGTCAACTAGAACATAACATATTTATGTGTGGGTAGTTTGAATATGATACATTTTGTGTTCTTAACCATTGTGATTAGTTATTTTGTTGTTAAAATAGAGAGACCATACTATTTTGCGTTATATGGTTTATAAAATAAAGTTGCTAATTTAATTAATTGATAAATGATTATTTAATTTTTTACTGTGTAAGCATTTGGTTGGGTTTATGAAATAAAATCTGTAAGACTTAGGAGAGTTAGGGGTTCAGAAAATTTAAAAACCTCAAGCTGGAGTCTAGCATAAGTTTGTGTAGTTTTGTCTAGTGAAAGGTTTACAGTAAAACAAACTATAAAACTGACAGAGGTTACTGCTTTTTTTTTTTTACTGTAATTAAATATATGACTGCCATTAAAATTCTTTTATTTAAAAATAAAACGATTAAAAAAATCAAGAAAATTTATATGAATAAGTTTAATAACAGAAGCATCAAGGGACAAAGAAAGAAAGAATAAATGTTTGAACACTATTCATGATAATCCTGTCTGGAAGAAATACAAGTTTAAGATTGACACCTTACATCCATGACTTGTTAACCTAACTTTAGAGACATCTTTACATCCATGACTCGTTAACCTAACTCTAGAGACATCTTACATCCATGATTTGTTAACTCTAACAAGAGACGAGAACACACATGCACATTACAAGCTATGAGTGGCAAGAAATGGTTGCTACAGCATGGATGATACCCACACAAAATTTGAGCCTCATTCTAGAAGTTGTGTAAACAGAACAACATTATTTGTTACTTGCGGCAACATACAATGAATGGATTAAATAGATGGAATTTTTATATATTTATTAGACTAATAGTCTGGATCCTTTAGGTGAGCTAGTACAGAGCACTCTGGGTCCTTTAATCGAACCAGTAAAAAAGGCTTAACCCAAACAGCTACTCAATAGAATCTCTAAAAATCATACTGGGTAGCTCATTTTATTTAGTAAAACTCAAGTTGACATATTTTAATTCCTCTGGATTCACTTAAAAACACATAAAACAAAACAAAGAGTAATACATGAATGTATCGAAAAAAAAAATTTGATTCGGTTTTAAGGTTTTCCTGAGAAGTTGCCTAGGCCACTTAATAGAAATAATACTTGATATCAAAACAATAGTTCTTTTAAAATCCACACTTGGAAGTTTTTTTGTCCTCTGGCATCATGATCAGCATAGCACACAGGGATAAATAAAAACAACTACACAAATAACAAAGCAGGCGAAACAAAAGAAGCCATATATTCAGAAAGGGATGACAGAAAAATTTGCTTCATTCCAATGGGAAACTTATTGACAGTTTTCACCATTGCATTCATATAGTAATCTAACTGCAAATTAGTAATTTCTTAATTACTCTTAATTTAAAATGCTAAAATGGCAATTTAAAATGTGAAAATAAAAATGCTTATGAATATGTGTCTGAAATAAATATTCATAAAATGTAGGGTGGCTTTTAAAATAAAATTTTCATATCTTCAACACATCAAAAAAAGTATCTAAGAGGATGATATTATAACGGTTTTTTTTCAAACTTAGAAAACCTTTTTTTTAAAGCTGGTTTAAAAAATTATTTTTAAAGGAACTTTTGGCAATCTTTAGTTGATTTATACAATTCTCAGTTATTTTCATATTTTATATAAAATTGAACTATAACAGGATTTAACCTTTGAGAAAAATATTCATATAAAAAAAAAATTAGCAATGTTTTATACAAGCATACACATCTTAGCAATGGCAGCTACTACATTACAAACAGATAAATGAAATAGGAGATGCTAAATTTATATCACAAACTGATGAATAAATAAATGATTAAATGTGACAAAGTAGAATATGCTAACAATAATTTGCATAAAAATAATCAATGACTTTAACTGTCAATACAATTGCAATCATTAGAGCTCTTTAATTCTCCCTTTTGGTGTTGTAGGTAATGAACAACTTAAAATACCAATCACTGAAAATAAAAGAAACAAATATATCTAACAACAATGATTACTGACTTTAAACAACAGCGACATGATTTGTTTTCATAAGTTTTTAACAAACTATTTTACTTATAAAAGTTTAAATTTTTTTTTACATTTACATTAAAATAAATTATTTATTAAAAATATATACAAAGATAATAGAATACAGGTATGTTTAAAAGTATCTTCAAAACTCCTTTAGAAATCAGAAACGTTTTATAATTTGCTGGATTGTACTTTGATAGCTAGATGAATATTTTACTTGATATTAGCTTGATGAAGGCTCTGATTGAAAACTGTACCACTTTTAACAGCAACATTGTGCCTTTTTTGAAAATAGAACCTAGCTTAGAAAGGTGACAAATGAACTGTGCAATGTAGCTTTCAATAGCAAAGGCACGTTTATTGTTTAAGACACTGTGATCACACCAGTATCAAAGAAGTTTAGAAGGAGGGTGGACAACTCTTATTCACATAGTTTGTAAACACAAGATGGCAGAACCTTTATGATTATTTGAAATGTAAAAATGTATCTAATGCAAAGCACTAACATATTTGAAGATATTTGTCATTTAATGACCATAGTTGACAGAATTTAAAACTTCATCATTTTATCTACAAGTAGTCTACAACACAGAAAAGTGAGAAAAATTTGTACACAAATACCAACAAATTTTCAGTATAATAATACTATTTTAATAAATCAGTCAAGTAGATTTGTTCAAGCTTTATTTACTTTTCCAATAGAAAAAGCCTCTAAATGCAAAAAGGTATTGTGTATAAATTTAATGTTTTAATTGGCATAACCTTAACATCTTACGAAAGGGCATTAAAAAACCCCATCAAATTGTATTTATAATAGAGAGGGCGCTCTTCATAATTTTATCCCTTTTTATCAATTCAATTAATAAATATAAAGAGTTTGTTGTAAAACAGATCAAAAAGAGCTTGGCAGTTCCAGTTATTGTGTTAAAGACACATAACAGGAAGCAGTTTGTCTCAACTATATTGTACAAAATTCAAATTCAACAATCTAAAGTTGAAATCCACAAGAGATCACTACAGTAATTTAATGGTGGAAAAAGATCTCGATTGTATAATACAATAAATCAGATTCCGTCAAAATATTATACATAAATAGATAAACATTATAGTAACAGAATTTTCAAAAAGACAAGCTAACAAGTAATAGCATTAGCTAAAAATTATCCAAACTCAATTATAGTAGGCCTTTATTTGAATAATTAATGATTTGTTTCTAATGTTCTATATGATTTATACTATTCATAATAAATTTGGTTTTCATATAAGGAAAACTTTGTAGAAATTATTTTGGCACTATTCGGCTCACAATAATATTATAACTATGATTTAAACACTTGATAAAATAATTTTTTAGTAATAAAGTAGATACTTTTTTAAACTCTAAAAACCAGTTCATAGATCATACACATTTAAAAACAATTTATTTTAAGTATAAAATATATACTACTCTAGCTAGATTAAAAATAAAATCTTGCCAATCTGGCAAGTTTTTGAACATGTTCACACAGGCATTAATACAATCCAGCTTATTAATTTATATAAGACTATACATCTTTATGAGTATAAAATGAATTCATTTCAATTTCACAATCACACAGTTATCCTCACATTGGTTTATTGCCAGATACAAATTGCATTTAATTATCCTGTTTCAACTGACAAGACTACACTTTAACAACCAAAATTATTTTACAAAATGTAAAAAAAGAGATTTCTTTTTATCTTTCAAAGATAAAATAGTAAAATATTTTACAAAAACAAAGGTTACAAAAATTACCAGAATTTAAAAAAAAATTATTTACACATCAATTTTATATAATCATTGAAATATGCATTTTGTTGATAATTGCCTAATGAATTACTTTAAAACAAAACCCTTTCTTAATTAAAAGTTCTAACATAGTGGGCAGAAAAATCTGGTAATGAAATCAACATTTGATTTGTGTACACATTTACACAAGAAAGCAGTCATTCATATCTCAGAGAACTCCATCAACTGGCATCGGGGTCGTCCCCCTGCCCAGACTGCTCTTGTTCCTCAGGGTTAAACTCATTAGAAAATGTGATTGGAACCTTGTCCCTCTTGAACAGCAGTTCCCTCTTCCATGGAGGCATTGCAGCTAGTTCTTCAGGATCTATGCTCAAGGCAGCTGGAACAATGTCACCTACACGACAAAATAAAATTTTCTGGTTATTTTCTGGTAGCAAACAAAAAATAGCTGAATATTACATTTAAAATTTCTGCAATAAAATAAGTTTTTATCCATTAAGCACCATAATTCTGATGTGTTTAATATGTATGTATACCTCATACTCAGTTTCTACTTAAACTGTGAATGAAATAATCCTAAGGTTTGGAAGGGGAGGGAGTTGTTGTGGGTAAGTGGGGGGGGGGGGGGGGGACAAAATCTTTTGGTTCATGGTAAGAGAGAGAGGATTCACTTTTTTAAGGGGGGGGGGGGGGGAAACAGGGCAGACAATTTTTGGTTTGAGTGTGAAAGAAACAAAAATCATGTGTTGGTTAATTAGAAATTAGAAGGGGGGGGGGGGGGGACAAAAATCATGTTTTGGCTAATTAGAAGGGGAGGACATATTCACCTTTTGGTTTGGGGGGAACAAAATCATCTTTTGGTGGTGGTGGTGGTGGCACTGGTGCTTTTTTACTTGCGACTTTTTTCTCTTTTTCTCCAGATTTTTGTTCGGGTGGCTTCTTGTCTTTCTCTGGTGTTTCAGCTTTTACTATCCCTTGTTCCTGGAGTAAACAAAACAAATTTTAACTGTTTTTTTAAAAAAAGCTGTAGATTGTTTATGGGTCTAAACCACAAACATCAGTGATGTCTTTAATGAATTCACAGTACCTGATGAGATGCCTGGTTGAAAATGGAAAGGCTAATTAAATGTTCACTTAGTCATATAGGTCTAGGTAATCAATGACATACCTCTTCTTCCTTCTTTTGTAAAATTTTTCTTTTCCATTCAGGGACATTTTTCCATTTTGCTTCCAATTCTCTTTGTCTCAAAATACCTTTCTGTAAAAAACAACAAAAGAAAATGATATTAGATTAATAAATTTTTTTACAATATTTTCTTTGAAAATAAATGCTTGAGTTTTAAAAAATATTAAACAAATCTTTAAAAAAAAAAAAAGGCTTTTTCTTTTATAGGAGTGTGCTGCTTTAGGAAACATTTTTTAACTAGCCAAATTTTATTTTATTTTGCATAGCAATTTTCTGGCAGATTAATGAAGGCCAGATAAATATTGAGAAATGAAAGTTAAATAACTTACAACATATTCCTCAATTTTCTCTTGGTTCTTCTTCTCTATCATGTCCTTTTTCCAGTTTGGGGTGTGTTTGTTGATCTCCACTAGTCCAGGACATTGACTTAGATCTAAGACAAAAATAAACATATTTATATAATTAAGTTTTGAATTCAAATCTACTGAACATGTATTTTAATTATTATTATTTATCATCTATTTAATCTACAAACTTCCAAAGTAATGGGTGTATTTATTGTTTTGCAGCAGTGGGGGAGGACAAAATAAATGTATTATATAGATCTAGGCATGTAATTATAACCCACATGAGAACAAAATTCCCAATGCTATTATTTAAATACTATTTATTTATTTATGCTATTATTTATTACAACTACTACAAAAAACAAACTAGTTTAAAAAAATATTAATAGTGCAAATCACATCATTTTATAGAGAAAAAAATCACTTGTTAAATTTTCTTTAGGTCTAATAGTGTCTAATACCATTACAAGTTTTAAAAAAAATGTAATCAGCTATACCAATCTTGATTCTATTCATTCAACCATTTAATACATGCTCTATACCACCACTCAAGCCCATATATACCATATAAACAAATAAACCACAACCCACTCGCTCCGTGATATATAAGGCTTATAAATGAGCAATCCACTACCCAGTGTTTCTTCCAGACTTTTTTTTCTCGGGGGGGGGGGGGGGGGGGGAACTTGAAATTTTCGGGGGGGGGGGTAGACTTTCTTCGGGGGGGGGGGAGGCAGACACTGTTAAATGTATATATTTGCTATATAAATTCCATTTCATTTGGGGGGGGGGGGAGGGGGCGGTAGACTTTTTTCGGGGGGGGGGGGGGGTGAAGAGATGCCTGGAAAAAACTTTCATCTGAACAAGTTGTTAAAAGCAGCAGTAAAAACAAAAAATAAAAAATAAAACATACCGATATCGTCAGGAATTTCAAAGTCCATGTTGGCCACAGACTCTGTTGTGAGTTTTTCTGAAAGTAGAAACAATTTGATGAAATTAATGTCACGTGATTTTTTATTCTCCTTCAGGTATGCGCTGAATGTGCTCCCTCCTGATCAGCTCACAATTCATGCACATCAACACAACGAGTTGTCCACTAAAATACTCACCCTAACAATACAGCTAGGTAAATCAAAAGTGAGTACACACCGACCGCGCTAAAAAACAAATCGGTTTAGAACTTGCCTTTACACCGTGTTGATTGGTTTGAAAACGAGGATAAATATTTCCATACGGCATACGGAGTCAATCTTTTATTTGCGTACAGGATATCAAACATAGCCTCGCCGAGTCAACCATTTCGATCTATTTGTTGTCATGTTTGGTAACTCTCCAGCTTTGACTGGTAGTTTGTTGTTTGCCTTAGAAATCACTGACCTAATTTTAAAGTCTTTTAACCCCCGCTCACCCAACATTAGCTCCCTTTTCCCAAGCTAATCCGCCTTTACCAAAAATAATCTGCATTCAAATACCAGAGGGGAATGGTCAAATAGAGCAGCTCTCACGACTTAGCGGTCAATGACCATCAGTAGTCATTTTTTTTTGCCAAGCCTTTTATTGTACAGTGTAAGACGGCCTTACATTACTACATCTTTTGTTGTATCGACTTTTGTACAATAGGAACACAAACAAGAGATACTTTTCATTCAGGGGAGGCTATCTACTCAAAAAGGTCATCTTTGATACAGCACCAGTCTCAACATACCCCACACACGTAAGGGGCATAATCTAACTTAGCTGTAAGGGAAATAATCTAAAGGGGGTAACGTAGCACAACCATTTTGCTTTTAAAAGTGTCTTAAAACTGTATAAAACGTAATATTTCTAGATGGTTAAATGATTTTTTTTTTCGAAAACAAAAATCACCCAAGTCCTGTGTTGGATCTAATTGACATTCACAATGAATAGGCTGATTTAACTCTCTTTGAACTCAAATATTTATATATCAAGTCTCTCGTGGTTTGCAATGTTGTGTAACTTCTTCATTTGGATGGCGCCCCCCCCCCCATCTCGAGAATAAAGCGCATTAACTATATAATACACGCTACCAATATTAAATGTCCGAAGCATATTTAAACAAGAAAAAAATAACTTTGTAAACTGAAATTTACAATGTAATAAATATGGTCCACTCAACACATATCGCCTTCTGTGTAGTTCAAAATTTTGTTTAGCATATGACTAATATTTTACTTGAACTTAAATGCTTTTAAGCTTTAAACAGATTATTGTCTATTATATGGTTTACAAATTACTTGTATTATAGATACATTTTACAATATATACAAACTATTTTCATATTAAATAAAAATAGTACAGTATATAACCAAATGAAAGGTTATATTTTATAAAAATAGTATGTAACCCAATGAATGATTATGATATAGTTGTGTGGTGTCACCCCCAACCCCAATTAACACGTGCCCTTAACACGTGCTTACACTTTTTAACGATAATGGTGGATGCCATAAATTCATGTAGCCTTAGTTTCGATGGGGTAGAAGATATAAACACACCAACACGAAAATTAAAACTTTAAGACATCAACGCGTGCAAGCAACTCAAACATAAGTAGGATGGAGAAGAGACTGGGACTGTATTACACAACACCATCGGTGCCTCTCACTTGATTAAAGAACCTAGCCCTAGTCCTGGCCTGTAGTTGAAATCCAGACACACGTCAGCCACTGTATAGGTGTACCTGCACAGGTGTATTATGACACAGGTAACCCCCCCCCCCCAGACAGGTGAGCAGAACAACATGCAACTACACACCATGTTAGCTCAAGCTATTTCTTCCTCGTGTTTCTGCCTCACAGTACTTTGTCTCGTGGATAGTTCCACCACATGAAACTTTTTAGTTAGCTCAAAACTTCTAAGATTGCGTAGGCAAAAGTACATTAATAAAACTGAGTATTGAGTACAATCGAAACTAAAATCTTAGCCGTAAATCTGCCTTAAAGGAGAAACTGAAAGTTCGTTGGACTTTTAGAAGAGGAAAGGAAAAACCCATGTTTCCATTATCCAAAAAACTCTAGTCAAAATAACAGATTTATCAGTGCAGGATTAACCATGGGGCTAGCGTGGCTACGACCCAAGGGCCCGTGTTTCAAGAACCCCACTATTTTGTCGTTAATTTTATTCATGTAATTAGTTTAATTAAAAATAAATCTTTTATTAAAATAAAAAAAAAACAACCAAAAGTATGGACACCCCACCGCTGAATCGTCTGCGTGGTATAGGTCGGCACCATAACTCACTTATCTGTCGTGTGACCTTCTAACAATATCTGGTCTCACTAGTGACTTGTCAAGACACCTGGTTAGTCTCACCTGTACTGTCTCACTGAGTTCACCAATAAACTATGACCACCCATCTCTTGGGAGAACAGATTTCGCACTACATAAGCTGTACACATTTCTATTTCAATTGTACTTTAGAGAAATGATTTGCGTGATCGGGTCGGTAAAGCTCATGGTTGCCAAACTGAAAAGTCCCGAGTTTAAACCCCGGGCAGATGAGGCTCGTTAGCTGGGGACAGCAATCTATCTAGGAAAGAAACCTAACTTCAAAATCAAACTACTGCCTTGTAGTTTTTTCTTGGATGGACAAAAGCTATGAAAGCAAATCGAAAAAGAAAAACAGGCTGAAATCGGAGTCAACGGTCACTATGACGCCTAACACGTTGACCGAGGTAACAATGTCTCCACGTACAAGCCTAAATAGGTAACCTAAGGTACCGTTATGTAAGTGTAAGGTCTTTGAAATGTCTGTATGTCCATGTTACAACACAAACCCAAACCCACATGTACTCACACAAAACACATGATGCACCCCCACCCCCACCCCGGACATGCACACATTTTGAAGTGAAGTTTCCGAGTTTATAAACATAAACTTCACCTCGAGATCCACGGCTTTAAAAAAAAGGCCCACCCACCCACCCCTACCCTTTTTGTGTTTTCACTTTCATTGTTTACTTACGCCTGCTTTTACATCAACTCGCGCATGCGCGCGCCGAATAAGTAGGAAGAAGCGAGGAAACGCAAGCTATAAATAGAACAATTGGCGCATATTCTGCGCGGCTTGTATAGGTAAGTTTACAGGTTGATATAAATAACAATAAAAATATAAGAACTACTTTGATGTGATCGCGTTATAAAGATATGGTGCCATGTTTCTCACACGTGAATGTGTGATCGTACATGAAAGTGTGTGAGCTAACACAAAACAGTGCAGGCGAATTTCAACAGGTATCAGAGATCGTGAAGGGAGCCAGTGAGGTACTCACGTTACTGCTGGGGTTGGTTTACAGGGTTGGAGGTGTATAGTAGGCACCGTGGACACAGTGTAGGGTCTAACAGCATAGTCTAGTGGTACCGTACAGGTTTTAGTACATAGACACTTAACAAAGGTTTTAGTACTCCCGAAAATAGGAGTCCTCGAAATATTGTATGTAATAAGATCTAGATCGTCCATGTTGTATAGCAGCTACAGAGACCAGATAATTTTAGACAGGGGCCCCCACAATGACCCAAGATAGTTTTATTCAGGGGGCCCACCTTTAATCCGATCCTGTAGATAAACTATGAAATACCAAACAGTGTTTCTTCCAGACTTTTTTCTCCGGGGGGGGGGGGGGGGGTGAGTGACACTGGTAAAAGTATATAAATTCTATATAAATTCTATTTCGTTTGGGGGGCGTTGGGTAGCCATTTTTCGGAGGGGGGGTGGGCGGAGCCCTCCTGAAGAGATGCCTGGAAGAAACTCTAATACTGCACAATGTCTGCCCATAGAACTCAATGCTGTGTGGATTTAGAAGAGTGCACATGACGTGTCACTCTCTGGGTGCCAGCACTTTAATTCACTGCTCACCTTTAGGGGATGATTTAAATTTTGGGGTAGGGCAGGAGTGGTTAGGGGCGCTGGGTAGTGGGGGTGGGGGGGATTGTACTGGAGGATTGGGGGAGGTAATAAGTGAGGGAGGCGAGAGTTCTCTCTCGAGATTTTTGAAGCGTGAACTCGTTATATTTGGTGAATGTATGCGTGTGAGAGAGAACGGGATAAGAAGTGATAAAGAGAGAGCAAGGGACAGGAGGAAAAATAGGAGAGATAGAGAGAGGGAGAGAAAAAGAGAGAGGGAGAGGAGAGAGGAGGAGAGATAGGATGAGAGAGAGGGCAATACAATGTTCACCTTGTTTCACACACAAAGAAAAACAAGCGTACAATGACGAGAAGCAGGTGAAATAATGGCACGGTACGCATCTTGCATGTGTGTGTGTGTGTGTCAGTTCGTGAGTGATTGTGTGAATAGTTAAGTGTGAGTGTGTTTGTGAAGTGAGTGTGGCAGAGTATATGTGATTGTGTGAGTAGAGTGTGTGTGGTTGTGTGAGTAGAGTATGTGTGATTGTGTGAGTAGAGTATGTGTGATTGTGTGAGTAGAGTATGTGTGATTGTGTGGGTAGAGTATGTGTGGTTGTGTGAGTAGAGTATGTGTGATGTGTGAGTAGAGTGTGTGTGATTGTGTGAGTAGAGTATGTGTGATTGTGTGGGTAGAGTATGTGTGATTGTGTGAGTAGAGTATGTGTGATTGTGTGAGTAGAGTATGTGTGATTGTGTGAGTAGAGTAAGTGTGATTGTGTGAATACAGTATGTGTGATTGTGTGAATACAGTAAGTGTGATTGTGTGAGTAGAGTATGTGTGATTGTGTGAGTAGAGTATGTGTGATTGTGTGAGTAGAGTATGTGTGGTTGTGTGAAAAGAGTATTTGTGGTTGTGTGAATAAGCGATAGCCAAAAAAAAACAATCCCGGACGAGCCCCCGCTGATTGTGTGAGCTTGTTTGTGTGTGTAAGTGTGTGAAGTGCCCCCGTGTGAGTGTGCGAGTGATGACTGCAAGACGAGCCCCAATGATTCCCCGCTGATCTCCTTGACAATGTTCTCATCTTGTTTGTTTACCGTAGCAACCAAATGTCAAAGGTCACACACTTCCAGTGTATCTGATCTGAAGACTCGCATCTCATCGTTAATTACGTTTGATTAACTAATTAATACGATTAAAATAGGCAAACGAAAGAATGGATAAATTGAGAGGAGGGACGTAAATGGAGGGGGTTGGGTTTTATATGTGAATGAAAATGGTTACTGTTATATTAGAATGGGATAATTATCTTTGAAAAGTAACTAAGGTTGATGACTACAAATAATCTCAAAGATAACTCCATTAGTTTTGCATTAAGGTAGATAACTCCCATTTGTTTTTATCTATGGTAGATACTTCTCATTATTTTTAAAGTAAGGTAGATGAATCCCATTAGTTTTGCAGTAAGGTAGATAACTCTCATTATTTTTAAAGTAAGGTAGATTACTCAGTCACTTAAGATATTACTCTATGTTATCAAACAGCTACATACAACTCAAACAAGAACATACAAGTACAGTGATACATACAAACACAGGGGCAGATACAGACATAGGGCAGATACATATACAAAGACAGACACACGCAGAGGCGTAGCGACCCTTCCCGGCGCCCGGGGACAAACTTTTCGATTTGCACCCCCCCCTCAAGATTTCAATTTGCACCCCCCTCGAACTTTCGATTTGCACCCCCCCTCGAGATTTTCATTTGCACCCCCCCCCTCAAACTTTCGATTTTCACCCCCCCTCAACCTTTCAATTTATTTTTCCAACCCATTTTGGCGCCCCCTAAGGTCGGCGCCCGGGGACATATGTCCCCCCATGCCCCCCCCCTCGCTACGCTACTGGACACACGACAGATGCCCGGGCATTATGACGTAACATATAAAACAAGGCTATCAACACGACGAGTAACCAATGCTAACAGACAGAAAAAAAACCGTATCGTCTGCTTAGGTGCGCGGTCTTACAAGATGACGTAACGACTGATTACCAAAATCCTACAAGTCTTGTGGGTGACCTTTCCTCTCCTTCCCCACGTAGTTTACTTTCGGAAAATCGGATCTACCCCCCCCCCCCCCCCCACTTTTCCCGGACCAGCGCGTAATTTTATAACGACCAGCAAGAATGAAATTGCCCCCATAGTAATCATCTTGTTAGAAATTAATCTGATTGGCTAGGTATGAGCACGAACAAATGTTGGCCATCACCGGCCGTTCTGCGCATGCGTGAGTCCACACGTCTTCCTGCCTACCTATCTTTGAGAACAGAAGTGAGTGACGTCACTGCATAGCCACTTATCGTCTGGGTCCCAAAACAAATTTCAGAGACAAAATGGGGGTGGGGGGGGGGGGGGGGGGTAAGGGTGTGTGTGTCAAGGAAAGGTTACAAGCGTCGTTTAAATAAACATTGAAACTCGATTTGTTTTTGAACGAGGAAGAATGAAGTGTTATTTGAAATGTAGGATTAAAAACAACGAAACAATTATTTTCCTATCTAGAGGCAACGCACGCCTCTTTAGATCAGTTTTTTTTGTTGTTCCACTTTCCGCCGTGGTTAATCTCTAGTTTATCGTCGTCCGCAGTGGCCATTCATATCTGTCGATCGGAAAGCCAGGATTTCTTTGCAGTGGCGTAGGCAAGGGGGGTTGTAACCCCTCTCATAGACTCACACCCATATATAAGTGCGGCCAAAGCGCGGATTGGGTGGGGGAGGGGGTGTGTCAAAACTGGCTACATTTTCGGGAAATATTTGAAGTACTCAGATTGCTTAAAGAATACGACAATATATCAACCATTTGAATCTAATTTAAGAATAAAATTGAGGCGATGGTTCAGATGATGTTTTGATAAAATATGCCTTTACTTAGGTTTGCTTTGAATACGCTTTCTTTAATGGACTATGTATATGTGATTGGGCAGGCTATTCCATATGTTATTGCCCAACTTAATGAAGCTACGTTCTCGTTCTCATAAAAAAAGGTTTTTGGGATGGGTAGTTGGTAACGAGGGTTTAGTTCTGCGTTGAAAAGAAATGACTCAGCTAAGGGTGTAATTGGTTACATATTTGATGAAGAAATTCTGTTTTAGTGACAAGTCTGGGTAAAACCAGAGTTTTGTCCCCTTCAAAACGTCGTTTGTTTGACGAAGACCTGTGGTCGAACCGACATTACGATTTTTAAAAAGTAAGCTTTTCTCTTGAATTAGGTTTTTAAACAACGAAAACTAAAATAATTTTCTTACGGTTTTACTCAAAGGGTAAGTATTAAGAGGGATGATGGGGGTGTGGATTAACTGATGGGGGTGTGGATTAGCTGATGGGGGTGTGGATTAGCTGATGGGGGTGTGGATTAACTGATGGGGGTGTGGATTAGCTGATGGGGGTATGGATTAGCTGATGGGGGTGTGGATTAGATGATGGGGGTGTGGACTAGCTGATGATGGTATGGATTAGCTGATGGGGGTGTGGATTAGCTGATGATGGTGTGGATTAGCTGATAATGGTGTGGATTAGCTAATGATGGTGTGGATTAGCTAATGATGGTGTGAATTAGCTGATGGGGTGTGGACTAGCTGATGGGGTGTGGATTAGCTGATGGGGGTGTGGATTAGCTGATGGGGTGTGGATTAGCTGATGGGGGTGTGGATTAGCTGATGATGGTGTGGATTAGCTGAATGGGATGTGGACTAGCTGATGGGGTGTGGATTAGCTGATGGGGGTGTGGATTAGCTGATGGGGTTGTGGATTAGCTGATGGGGGTGTGGATTATCTGATGGAGTGTGGATTAGCTGATGGGGCTGTGGATTAGCTGAATGGGATGTGGACTAGCTGATGGGGGTGGGGTGTTGGGTGTGGGTGTGGGGTAATGTAGGTGGGGTGATGGGGGTGGGGTGATGGGGTTAGGATGATGGGGTTGGGGCGATGGGTGTAAGGTGGTTTATAAATAGCCACAGAATCAAATCGATTGAAGGTGTAAATGGACATCCCATCGCCCCAGCATGTGCGTGTATCCAATGTACCTGTCGTCATCTATTTATACATCCCGCAGGTGTTGAAATGCGTCTCCATTAAAATGTGCTAAAGTGAAACTTGAAGAGGAGCGTTCGTTTGGTTCACGCGTGTTTTATTTGTTGACATTAGGTGTGTGTGTGGTGGGGAGTGTGTGTTGTAATGTGTGTGTGTGATGTAGTGTGTGTGTTCGTGATTTTGTGCGTGTATGAATGTGTGAGTGTGATGTAGCGAGTGTTGTACTGAGTATGTGTATTGTGTGTTTTGTAAATGTGTTTGTGATGTAGTGTGCGATTTAGTGAGTGTGTCAGTGTAATGTGGTGCGTGTGTGTTGTAATGATTAGGTGATGTTTTATATGTGTGCGTGTGTTAAGTAAATATGTGCTAGTTTATTGTGTGAGTGTGTGTGATGTCTTGAGTGCTTCAGTGTGTTGTAGTCTGTGTGACTGTGTGTGTGTGTGTGGTGTATTGCGTGTTTCAGTATGTGATATATATGTGTGTGTGTGAGTGTGTATGTACCTAGTTCAAACAGACCTAACTACAAATTGTGATGAAAATAATTCTAATTGTATTTAAAACCAGAGAAAAACGTTTATCATAAACGCCCTCACGCACCACTAACAAATGGCCTTTAGAAAAAAGGCATTTGTCTGATTGAGAAATAAACTTGCAGCGTCAAAGGATTTTTTAATACAGATCTTGAGACGCACTTAAAGACCTCGTCGACACTGAGCAGTTAGCGACTTATAAATAAGAAAAAGGTTATTTTTGCTACAGTTTTAAAATGTGTCGTTTTTAGAAGGGGCGGGGGCGGGTGGGATGGGGAGAAAAGAAAGGGTTTCAAGATTAGATAACTCAGGAGAAAGGCAAAATAATTTGGTTGATGATAGTTTTGTATTCGTTGGGTGGAGAATAGGCAAAATGAGAGACCGCTTTGATAATCAACCACACAACCACATGGTCACACAACCACATGGTCACACGACCAACCACATGGTTACACAACCACACAACCACATGGTCACACAACCACAACATCACACAGTTCCCCTGCAACAACCACACAAAACTATTCTAAAAATCTGTTTACAAGCACGTTTAGAGAATGCGATGATTGGTTCATTCCTTTAGACACTCGCTATAAATAGAACGTTTATATTTAGCAACAACAAAATGGCTGCTGAAACACGGGCAAGGGAAACAACTCACTAGGGTCTGGAGCATCAAAAATAATTACGCGAACAATTTCCATACAAGTTTTTATAGGCCCGAGTCACGTACGTTAAGATAATTAACTAAGACAGCTTTAAGAGCTGGTCCAAGCGTCATGCCGCGAACTGCAGGATCTGCCCTCAACACATAAAACATAGATTTTAGAAGAAATCTTCGAGAGATTCGGCGGGACTTAGATTAGGTGGAGTAGAGTTTTTTTTTAAATGGACCGGGCACATGATGAGCGGAGAAAGATGTTCTCGAGAGGAATGGCGAGGATTTTGAGAACCTGAGTCGATTTACCTCGACGGTCGATCTACCTCGACGGTCGATCTACCTCGACGGTCGATCTACCTCGACGGTCGATCTACCTCGACGGTCGATCTACCTCGACGGTCGATCTACCTCGACGGTCGATCTACCTCGACGGTCGATCTACCTCGACGGTCGATCGTTTGATAGTGATGAACAAGTTGTATTGTTGGACAACCATCTCGGTCTTGTGTGAGTGTGTGTGAGTTTGTGTGTGTGAGTGAATTTGTGAGTGAATGTAAGTGTGAGAAGGTGTGTTTGTGTGAGAGTGAGTTTGTGTGTGAGTGAGTTTGTGTGTGTGAGTTTGTGTGTGTGAGTGAGTGAGTTTGTGTGTGTGTGTGAGTGAGTTTGTGTGTGTGAGTGAGTTTGTGTGTGTGTGAGTGAGTTAGTGTGTGTGAGTGAGTTTGTGTGTGAGTGAGTTTGTGTGTGAGTGAGTTTGTGTGTGAGTGAGTTTGTGTGTGTGAGTTTGTGTGTGAGTGAGTTTGTGTGTGTGAGTTTGTGTGTGTGTGAGTTAGTGTGTGTGTGTGAGTTTGTGTGTGAGTGAGTTTGTGTGTGTGAGTGAGTTTGTGTGTGTGAGTGAGTTTGTGTGTGAGTGAGTTTGTGTGAGTGAGTTTGTGTGTGTGTGAGTTTGTGTGTGTGAGTGATCACACGTTCTATTAATGGATCACCCCCTTACTCTTGTGTGGTGGAAGTGTGTGTGATTTTGGGAGAGTGTGATTTTTTAAGAAAGAAAAGTGTGTTTGTGGGAATGTGACAAAGTGTGTATATATGTGTACGTGTTTGAGTGTGTGGGAAAGCGTGTTGCCTAGTGACCAGGAACTGCCTTAAAGCGAGTTGCGGCTGTAGACAGTTTATCAACACAATTTACTTCACCAAAGACGCGGGTGGGTGGAGTGAGGGAGGGTTAAAATAAAATTACGTCGTTCCCTAAGTGTTAGAATTATTGTGACCTCACCCACAGTACTAGAATATATCATCGAAAAAAGTTTTCAATTAGACACTTTAGAAACTGTAACACAGTTATAGTTTTATATTGACTAAACACTTCACATTAGCTGACTACACACCTCACGTGAGCTGAATACACACTTCACGTTAACAACACACTACACAGCTGTTACACCTAACCTCGTAACCCTAACCCTATCCCACATTCACTACATAACCCCACGAATCCCATAACCCGGCTGCTACCACATTTTCATTAACCCAAACCTGATTACACAGTACACACCCTTAAAGCTAGTTAATTACTTATGTTCTATAAATAGAAAAATAAAAACTTCACTTATTTTTAATTAAACGTTCTAAAAAAATCAAGATGGAAGAAAAAAAATTCGCCTGTTAATTATCAACAGCCGATTTGTGATGGTGGCACCCCCCTCCCCCCTCCCCCCTGCCAGGTGATCAGGGAGTGTAGACCTACCTACACAGGTAGAACTCTACCTGCGCCGGGTACCAACACACCGTGGCCTGAGAGTCGAGTTCCAGACAACGCATGAAAAAATCTCAGTTTAAAAAAAATACATAAAAAAAACGTTTTAATAACAAGCTTTTATGTACTATTGCCATAAAAAGTAGAAAATAAATTATACAGTACTATTTAAATAACTATAAAGAAAAGCGTTGGTCACTTTAGTATCTATTGGATACCTTTACTAATATTTAGGAAGAGACCCACGCTTTTCTTTATAGTTATTTAAATAGTAGTGTATAATTTATTTTCTACTTTTTTTAAAAGCTTGTTATTAAAACGTTTTTTTATGAATTTTTTTTCAGTACTTAACATGTTTTATTTATAATAGAGTTACATGACTAAAAACAATTGCGCGCCTATTGAACGTGATGACGCGATGATGCCTTTCTCTGCCCTGTTAAAAAATCTCAGTTTAAAAAATGATAATATTCGCCTCTCATTAATTAGGCTTTGTAATCACACATTAAAAAATAAATAAATTATGTCAGTTTAACTTTTAATCCTAGCGTGGAATACAGAATGTTAACAGAATGTTAACTTAAACCGTTAGGAAAATCGCACTGGAGAGTCTGGACTGACTTGTTGCAAACGGGGTGTCGTATTGGGGTGTGGGGTCAATTAACCCGTCATTAATTGAGTAAATTATTTGCAAGCATACACCTTTAATTAAATCAATTTAATCAATACCGTAGTGACTACTCAAAGTATTAGACATTTGCAAAATCAAGTCAAGATACGCTCACACACAATATATATATATATATATATATATATATATATATATATATATATATATATATATATATATATATATATATATATATATATAAATATATATATATATATATATATATATATATATATAAATATATATATATATATATATATATATATATATATATATATATATATATATATACATATATACATATATACATAAGACATACATACATATATTAAAATAGGCCTATATATATATTTATATATTTATATATATTTATATATATATATATATATTCATAAACCGATTGGTATGCTAATTTTAACGAGTAAAGCCTTACAATCGACAAAAATGTTGTTAGAAACAAGCGAGTTATATGCAGCTAGTGTAGTTGGGTTAAGGATGTATATCAGGTAGATTACATTGATGACAAATATTAAGTGTTGTTTATGATTTTAAATGTGTTTTCGCCTGATTAATTTGAAGTGTGATAAATTCTGTGTGTTTGGCCTAGCTGAATGTGAAGTGTGATAATTCAACTCACCCAACCCCGGAGTGTAGAAGTCTGATCCAGCACCAATAACGGCTCCGTTCCTGCCACTGGCACCGCTCGTTTGCTGGTGCTCAACGTGGGGTGGGTGATGCATCGGAGTGGAATTCCCCTCACCTGCCAGCCCAGGTGGGGGTGGGGGCTGGGAGGGGATGGGGGTCGGGATGGTCGCGAGATGGAGGCTGGTGAGGTCATGACATAAGAGTTCAGGTGGAGGCGGCGGGGGAGGTAACTCATCTAAATCGTCGAGCAGTGGAGGAGGGGGTAGAGTTGTCTCCTCTGGTTCTGTAAAAAAAAATATGCTATTTTAAATTTTAATACATAAAAAAAGAAAAAAAAATCTGAATTCATAGAAAGATCTATTTTTTGTTTATTGTTGTTTTCTTAAAATTAATACTACAGTTATGAAATTAAGATAAGAAAAATATATTTGTAATTGTTAAAAAAGAAATTATATAAAAAAAATTAGAATATATTTGAAACCGGTTTCAGTTTACGAACGCCAACTTCATGTGACGACGTCCACAATACGAGATTTTCCTAACAATCAAGAACTTTCTCGACATTTCTCAAAGCAAAAGTTTGAAATCTGTTCACAGGCAGAAGACATAATGGACCGGAAATCGCTGTCACGGTGGAGGGTGCGCTGGGAGATTAGTGAGTGTGTGTGTGGGGGGGGGGGGGTAGTTTTTTAAAACATATTTGGGGATTTTTTTTCTTTTAAGAGAAGAAACTGAGATGGGCTGACTAAACTGAATTCACTTAAAATTTTTTAAACCTCAGAGATTAAATAAAAAAGAATCGCTTTACACTACGAAGACAACATACACAAACGCAAACACACACACACACGCACGCACACACACAAAAAAGAACACACACACGTACCAACACACAAACACACGCACTCACACATACAAACGAACACACACACACACAAACGAACACAAACACACTATTCAAACAGAAGATAAACACATAGCCAGAATATAAAGGGACAAGAAGAAACACGAGCCTGAATTTTTTTTACTTACAGACCGACTCAATAGGTAACGCTTACCTTAATGGGAGGTAACTTGGTGGGAGGTAATTCTTGGTGGGAGGTAACTCTTGGTGGGAGGTAACTCTTGGCGGGAGGTAACTTTTAGTGTGAGGTAACTCTTAGTGGGAGGTAACTTTTAGTGTGAGGTAACTCTTAGTGGGAGGTAACTTTTAGTGTGAGGTAACTCTTGGTGGGATGTAACTTTTAGTGTGAGGTAACTCTTAGTGTGAGGTAACTCTTAGTGGGAGGTAACTTTTAGTGTGAGGTAACTCTTAGTGTGAGGTAACTTTTAGTGTGAGGTAACTCTTAGTGTGAGGTAACTCTTAGTGGGAGGTAACTCTTAGTGGGAGGTAACTTTTAGTGTGAGGTAACTCTTGGTGGGATGTAACTTTTAGTGTGAGGTAACTCTTAGTGTGAGGTAACTCTTAGTGGGAGGTAACTCTTAGTGGGAGGTAACTCTTAGTGGGAGGTAACTCTTAGTGGGAGGTAACTCTTAGTGGGAAGTAACTCTAAATATTGTGAGGTAACTCTAAAAGTGGGAGGTAACACGTACCCTCTGTGTAAATGTTGCCGAACTTGCCGGGTGTAGGACGTAGTCTGACGTTAATGGCAGCCGGTGCCGGCTCTTCGACCGGTGTTGGGGATTTGACGGAGCCGGACTCTGTGGAGACACGGGCATACTGACATGACAGTGTCATACGGATGTGTCATACAAATGTCATACAGTAGTGTCATACGGGTGAGTCATACATATGTCATACAGATGGCTTTCAGATGTATCATACAGATGGCATTCAGATGTATCATACAGATGGTCATTTAGATGTGTCATTGCGTAGTGTCATACAGATGTCATTCAGATACGTCATACCGAAGTAGGCTATATCATAGAGATGTCATACTGATGTGGCATTTAAATGTAATTTCTTCGTACACATATTTACCTGCAACTTTGCCACCTCGCTATTTCATTCTCATACACTATTCTACAGGCATGTCATACATCTATGTCATAAACAAAATGTCATACATCCATGTCATACAATCAATGTCATGAAACGAGTGTCATACTGCCAGTGTCTAACAATCATTGCATACAGTCAATGTCATTCAGCCATGTCATCCAGCAATGTCATATAACCAATGTCATCCAGCCAATGTCATACAACCAATGTCATTCAGCCATGTCATACAACCAATGTCATTCAGCCATGCCATCCAGTCAATGTCATCCAGCCATGTCATACAACCAATATCATTCAGCCATGTCATACAACCAATGTCATTCAGCCATGTCATACAACCAATGTCATTCAGCCATGCCATCCAGCAATGTCATATAACCAATGTCATCCAGCCAATGTCATATAACCAATGTCATCCAGCCAATGTCATACAACCAATGTCATTCAGCCATGTCATACAACCAATGTCATTCAGCCATGCCATCCAGTCAATGTATCCAGCCATGTCATACAACCAATATCATTCAGCCATGTCATACAACCAATGTCATTCAGCCATGTCATACAACCAATGTCATTCAGCCATGCCATCCAGTCAATGTCATCCAGCCATGTCATACAACCAATATCATTCAGCCATGTCATTCAGCCATGTCATACAACTAATGTCATTCAGCCATGTCATCCAGCCAATGCCATCCAGCCTTGTAATTCAGCCAAGTCATCTAGACAATGTCATTCAGCCATGTCATACAACTAATGTCATTCAGCCATGTCATCCAGCCATGTCATCCAGCCATGCCATCCAGTCAATGTCATCCAGCCATGTCATACAACCAATATCATTCAGCCATGTCATTCAGCCATGTCATACAACTAATGTCATGCAACCATGTCATTCAGCCATGTCATGCATCAAAATCAGATCACGTGACCTACCGCTGACTGTCCGAAGCTTGACCTGAGCCAGCTGGTCTAGGGTGGCTGTTGACGGCTGTTTGCTCGCTGTGAATCGCGCCGGGGATCCAGTCCGCGCGGCACCGAGAGTTTTGTCCAGGTGGTTTGGGGGTGTGAAGGTGCTAGGGGGTGGGGGTGGAGGTGGGGGCACGGGGGTGGGGGGCACTATAGGCGGGAGAACAAAGGTTGCTGAGGGTTTGTGTGGGTCGCGTGAGGTGGGGGAGTAAGGCGATTGTGGGGGAGGTTGATGTGTGGGCGTGTTGTGTGTAGGTTTGGTGTGCGTGGGTAAGACGTGTGTGGGGTGTGCTGGATGGACGTGTGCGGGGTGGGTGTGTGAGGGTTGGATGTGAGGGGGCTGAGTGTGTGTGGGGTGGGGGGTGTGAGGTTTGGATGTGCGTAGCATGGACGTGTTGGTTGTTTGTGGGGTAGTTGTGGGCGGGGTGCACGTGTGTGGGGTGGGTGTATGTGGGTTGAATGTGAGGGGGCTGAGTGTGTGTGGGGTGTGTGTGCGGGTGCTGGTTGTGCGAGGTATTCACGAGTGGCCGCGATGGCGACGAGGCGCCCTCGTAATAATTGCTGTGTAACGCCATAGGCGTCGGCGATGACGTCTTTGACCTCCTGGTGGATGACCTTGAAGATCTGGAAGAAAAGCTGCCTGGTTCCGCTGGGGGTGGGGGAGGGGGAGGAGAAGGCGAGTGTCTGGAAGGCTCAGCTGAGGCGTATCTTTCGTATCCTGGTACAGGGGGGAGGGGGGCGGGGAATGAGGGCGGGGGAGGTATGGCGTCCGGGCGTGACCTTGAGTGGTTGACCTTGGGCGAGGACATCGGGGAACTCGATGAGATCGACGACGAAGGAGAATGAAAATGCGGGGCGTTGTTGCTGTTGTTGTGATGGTTGTGATGGTGCTGGGTGCACACACCAGCGGCGTCTGATCTCAGCTGTTCAACAGCTTGCGGGTAATGCTGTTGGCTGTGCTGCTCGTGGGGCGGGGTCGGCACCACGGGGGGCGGGACGTAGGTCAGCTTGGGGCGGTTCTGGCTCCCCGGCTGAACGAACTTGCCGTAGATCCCCTCGCTGTACCTCGAGTCGTAGATATTTTCCTGCACGTACTCGGCCTTGACCTCATGGTACTCATCCGGCACGGACGCAGACCGGTCCCGGCTGCCGTTGACCTTTGGATAACCTTGACCGTTTTCTTCGTTGTGAGCGAACCTGGCGTAGTCGCTAGCGCTAGACAAGACGGCCGACTTGGTGTGTCGGCCGTTGTGGGGCGAGGATTCCCTGGACCGGACGACCATCTCACACGTCTGCTTGATGCTGGGCACCCCGTAGGAGAAGGGCTTGTTCTCCAGGTACCGCTGCTTGCCCGGGGGGTGGAGATCGGGGCTGGCGGGAGGGGAGTGAGAGGAAGACGCTGAACCCTGTGAAATATCAGACGCGAACACACCCTAAGAATGATTCATATTGTGGAACTTTTTTTCTAACAAATCGAGTTTAATAAATTGTTGAATAAACAATAGCATTTATGGCGCGTAAAATTCTCAAAGATTAAAGGTAAAAAATAATACAATGCCTAAAAACAAAAGATAAATACCTTGAAAAAATAATTGTAAATAGAATTTTTAAGTTTTACATATATTGAGTTAGTTAGATCCGTTTTAAAATGCCATATGACGATGCAATATTTAGAACAAGTTATTGATATTTTATTATGTGGATTTAAAGGGGGATAGTTTTAAAAAAAAAATAAAGAAGGGAAATAACTTTAAAAATAAAGAAGGGAAATAACTTTTAAAATAACACAGCCAAGAAAAGTAATCATGAAAATACAAACCCTGCTAGAAATGGAAGATCTGTTGCTGGATGCCCTGTTGCCGAGCTGTGTCTGAGGGTTTCTTTCAGGTAACATGGGTGGGGGTCGACCACGTGACGGGCTGGTGGAACCCTGGACACACAAGACAAGACGTGAGGTAACTATCGCTCGGCCACATGACTACAGCAGGTACTTAATGATAAGTGGTAGAGACGATATAAGCTGTTCTCTATGGTATTGTTATACACACTGGTACAGACCACAGCGATAAGTGGTAGAGACGATATAAGCTGTTCTCTGAGGGATTTGAATACAAACTGGTACAAACCACAGTGATAAGTGGTATAGATTATATAAGCTGTTCTAGATATAAGCAAATCTATAAGCTATTTGAATACAAATTGGTGCAGGATATAATGATACGTGTTAAAGATGATATAAGCTATCCCAATACAAGCTGGTACTGACTATAGTGACTACCACCAATTGGTGAGTACCAACTATACGAGTACAGGGGTATGGCTAATCGATAAGAACAAGAGCGGGCTTTATCAACAGATTGGGTACAGTATTGGCCAGTACAGTGGATACCAGTTCATTGTGTTCAAGGACACCATGAAATTTATAGGGGAACACCATGAGATATATAGGGTAACACCATGAGATATATAGGGTAACACCATGAGATTTATAGGGTAACACCATGAGATATATAAATAACACCATGATATATATAGATAACACCATGAGATATATAGGGTAACACCATGAGATATATAGGGTAACACCATGAGATTTATAGGGTAACACCATAATGGTGTCTAAGGTAACACCATCAGGAGTGGCAGATACATGGTAAATGTATGCTAAAACACCCATCCTGTTTCACCCACCGCTGGGGTACCTTAAAGTGGAAGACCACGGGTCATACACCACTGATGGTGTAGTGACAGACACCACTGATGGTGTAGTGACAGACACCACTGATGTAGTGACAGACACCTCTAATGGTGTAGTGACAGACACCACTGATGGTGTAGTGACATTGATGGTATTCTAATAGTCAGACGTCAACTGGTGGTGTTCAGTACCATCTAGATCTACATACTATATATACACACTATATATACATACTATGTATACACACTATATATACAACTATATATACATACTAGATCTATATATACATACTATAGGCCTATATACAAACTATATATCATCCAGTCATTACCCACTAGTATCCACACACTTTATACCATCCACTAACTACCATTCACTAACTACCATCCCCTAACTACCGTCCAGTAACTACCATCCACTAGCTACCATCCACTACTACCATCCACTAACTACTACCATCCACTAACTACCATCCACTAACTACTACCATCCACTAACTACCATCCACTAACTACTACCATTCACTAACTACCATCCACTAACTACCATCCACCAACTACCATCCACTAACTACCATCCACTAACTACCATCCACTAACTACCATCCAATAACTACCATCCACTAACTACCATCCACCAACTACCATCCACTAACTACCATCCACTAACTACCATCCACTCACTACCATCCACTAACTACCATCTACTCACCGTGCCGTGTCCATTCATGACTGAGCTCGGCTGATACATGTACATCTCCCGTGGGGAGGGGGGGAAACGGGTTGGAGTCCATAGTTCCAAACGTGTGATGGCCGCTGGTTGCTAGGCAACGTCAAACCATAGGGTGCTAGAGGTGTTGACAAGGAGGCTGGCTGCTGATCTTCGTGAGGTAGCTTCCCCTTGATCCGATGATACTTTGGGTAGGCTAGCTTCTACATACGTTACATTAAACTCATGTAGCCTTAGTATCCCTAAACTTATCAAGGCTACCCCGAAGTAGCCGGATATGTCCGAAACAACAATATGACGTCACAGGGGACGTCACTGACTTGTCGTAGCACGCTTGTAACGTCACTAAACTCCACCGAAGTCCGCTGTTAGATCCAGGAGAACACGAAGACCTGCAATACAAACGACCAGAATCAGCACAACAATTGTTTATCTCCCAGAGACCAGAATCAGCGCTGAAGACACAAAACTTGTTTGTTTATCTCCTAGGCGTGCTACCACTTCTGACTACCAACACAAACTGTACCATGGACGGACGCCATTTTCCGTGCGTGGACCACGCAGCAGTCGGCTACACGCAAGTCTGGTTAAAGAGTGGGTTCGTGTTGGTCTAGCACGGCTGGAAGACAAACAATACCAGCTGTTGTGTTGGTAATCTGTTGGCAGTGTCACGACGTGGTGACACATCATGGCGGCACCTGACAGAATGTCATAACACTTGTCTCATTTGTCAGAACAGTTTCTCTTAGACCGGCCCTCATCTGTTTAACATATGTACCCACGGGAATTCTATAGACGGTCAACCTAACCCTTGCTAACACCAAAATAGAGTGATTACAGTAGATCTGAGAAATTTTAAAGCTAACCATTAACTTAGACTTGAAAAACAAACCCTAACCCTGATGTAAGTAGTGTGTTTGTGTATATGAATGTATATAAGTGTGTGAGTGTGTTATTGTGTGTGTGCGTGTGGAGAGGGGAAATGGTGACCCACATGTCAGTTGTAAGGCTAGAACAATTCGGTCAAGACCACATGGGGGTCGAAATGTACAAGTGTTGTATATATATATATATATATATATATATGTATATATATATATATATATATATATATATATATATATATATATATATATATATACATATATATATATATATATGTGTGTGTGTGTGTATATACATACAAAGGTATGTATATGTACATAAGACTGTCCAGCCTTAACACACAATGCTGAGATAAAACGATTTCTCGTAATGCGATATTTGACGAGAGTTGGCGAACCATTATGGTGAGCCATGTTAATTAGTGCTGTAAGTGGTCGACATCTACAGCAATGAGCAGGAGGGGGGGGGGGGGAAGAGGTGCAGCGAGATTTCCCAAGTACATTCAGACAAACATATATCCGCTTTGTTGATGGGGATAAGTTTTTTATTGCATGTCTGAGGAAGGGGGGGGGGGGGGGGGGTCAGTGTGCTACTGTTGTTGGTCATGGGGAGGGAGGGTACTTTACTGTTGTTAAATATACTTTAGCCGTAGTCAAATATACTGACTTATATGTAGTGGTGGTAGAGGTGTGGTCGTGTGGTGGTGGTGTGTGTGGTTGTGGTGTGGAGTGTAAGTTTCTATATCTTTCAAAGAAGTAGGTCAACACATTGGTGTGGTTGTGTAATATCCTGCAGTATCGTATCCGGACCTTTTTTATACCATCGGTACAGCTGCTAGAAGGTTAGAATTGGAATAAAAGGAGAGTAAGAGATAACATCAAGATTAGGATCGGTTTTGGATCACGGACAGTGAGGTGCGGGTTAGGGCCAAGGTTAGTACATCGATACCAGCAAAATTATCCTGGAATCGAATTCGCCCTGACGACGTTGGACTAAGGCTAGTATGTGTCAACTACTGCGATCCGTGTCTTTTGTTTCAAATGATGCAAGACTGACGTCATCGTCTACTGAAACACTTCCGGATTGATGCAAAATTGACGTCATCGTTTACAGTATTACATCCGCGTTGACTTAAGGTCAATGTGGGTTAAAATAGGATTTGGGAACAGCTAAATAAATAATATTTCTTTTAGTGGGGTCATGGGGAGCAGAGGTTTTTTTTCCAGGCATCCCTTGGGTGGGGGGGGGGGGGGCAGTGTTTCTTCCAGGCATCTCTTCGATGAGAGTCTACCCCCCCCTCCAAAACGAAATGTAATTTATATTTTATATAGAAAATATATACTTTTAACAGTGTCCGCCGTCCGCCCCCCGGAAATTTTTGTCCGCCCCCCGAAAATATCAACTAATCCGTAACACCCCCCCCCCCCCCCCCCCCCGGAGAAAAAGTCCACAACATAACACAACATAACACATCCAACACACACAGCAATATGTCAGCTTAGTGATTTGTCCTGACAGATACTAATGACAACATTAACACGTCAGTCATTCGTGACTCGTGACGTCTTGTCACCGCACGCCACGTCATCACGTGCCGTCTCGTCTGGTGTGAGAGAAAAAACGTGAACACGCAGCCCAAACAACATCAGCTGATTGAGGCGCCACCTGTTCGTGCCGGGACGCTCGCAACTCGTGACGACGTTATAAGGGAGGTAACCGTGAATAAACAGTTCTCTGCTGATTTGCAAGAGTTGCAGTTCTTCGCATACAGAAACTGCGTAGGTTATAAAATTATTTTCACGAATTATGATTTAAATTGGTACAAAATTAATAAACAAAATAAATCAATAACACATGTTATAACTATGGAAAGGACAAACAGAGCGATATAATTTAATTGCTATAAATTAATCAAAAGTTGTAAAGGTTCGTCCAATCACATCCGATGGAAAGGGGGTGGGGGTGGGGGTGGGGGGGGGGGGTGTGTGTTAGGAATGCATTTGTATTTAGTGACGATGTCGAGGCGTAGAGGGGTCAGAGAGTATCACAATGTTACGTCACACGATTCTGAAGTTAAAAATAAATCACAGCCGCTTTTTGTCTTTGTGGTAAAATAATGTGATTTCACTCAACGATTATTAAAATGAAACCACACACCACACCCCAACCCCTTCCCTGAGCTCTCCCAGCTCTATACCCTGGTCCTTAAATAGACTATACCCAGTACTACAACCTATACCCCTGACCACACTACATCAACAATTTAACTCACTGCTAGAACTAGTATCAGAAATCCGTGTTTGTATATTGACGTCTACCCGAGTTAGGCCTAACTTTTGTAAAAACCTGGCCAGTTTTACCAGCACCAGCAACTCTATACAGGTGAGAACCAAAATTTCACCTGGAGTTTTTATAGCAGCAACTCTCATCAAGGTGAAATTTATATCAACACACACCAAGAAAATATAAATACGTCTACCTTTTCCCAATGTTTTAGATCTATCAACGTCTTGAGTTTTAAAACTAAATATAATTGTTATACGTAAAGTCTGGTGTGACTGTAATATTGTTAATATTGTATGTCTAAAAATTATTGTCCCAAAAGATAACACGTGAAAATTATAGACCTTGTGAATGTGAAGCCTGCCTTAAAATTGTTGGTCGCATGTCTAAAAATTATTGACCCAGGAGATCCTGTCTGCAAGAAAGCAGACAAACAGACAGAGAAACAGACAGAGAAACAGACAGAGAAACAGACAGAGAAACAGACAGAGAAACAGAGAGACAAAGAGACAGACAGACAAGTTGAAATTTGCCAGAAATATCTGTCCATCTGAAACCCAGAATGGATCCCCCCCCCCTCCCATCCCCTTCATCCACTTTTTTTTTGTTGGTGCGATGAAGCGTGCGGTTTAAGCAACACGATGCCATGGCAACAACAATTGCATCATGACGTCATGGAATGAAACTTTAAAATAGTTCATCAGATTACCTGCCCTTTGTTTGTTTAATAACACGCCGCCATCTTTAACAACAAAAACATTTCTGGCCTGTTTTTTAATCAGAACCATCGTTGGAGTCTGACCCACGAGTACAATGTGACCCCCCAGACCCCCCCCCCCCACACACACACACAAGGTGTTAAACGGATGAAGATTTCCACTGGGACAAAAGTCCCGATTGGTCTGTGGCTGGGGAATTTCAATCCAGCGGGTGTGGCGTGAGGTGGTGTGGGGTGGTGTGAGGTGGGGGGTGTGGTGGGGGGGGTGTGGTTGATGTGTTGGGTGTGGTGTGAGGTGGTGTGAGGTGATGTGAGGTGGGGGTGTGGTATGAGGTGGTGTGAGGTGGTGGGTGTGAGGTGGGGGACGAGTGGTGAGTTAGTCATCTTGACATGGGTTCTCTGGTCAACTGTGTCTAGGGGTCACTGACAACGATACTGTGGTCAAATATGTCTAGCAGTCACTGGTAATATTTTGGTGAAATATGTTTATAGATTACTGACATTGATATTTTGGTCAAATATGTCTAGCAGTCACTGGTAGTATTTTGGTCAAATATGTTTATGGGGGGGGGGGGGTCATAACCACATTGTCTTTAGGTCTAATAGAATTAGTGTTGACTTGGCGAGTGGTAAACCTTGACAGTGGTTGCCCTTGACAGCAGTTGACCTTGACAGTGGTTGACCTTGACAATGGTTGACCTTGACAGTGGTTAACAGTGAATGTGGTTGACCTTAAGAATGGTTGACCTTGACAGTGGTTAACCTTGAAGGTGGTTGACCTTAAGGGTGGTTGACCTTGACACTTATTAATCTAATTGAGCAGATTAATCAATTCATTCTTATACAATTCAATTATGTTTTATGACACTCACATCTCCCCCCCCCCCCCCCCCCCCCACCGTTAGTAGTTTGCTCAAACGATTACAAAATCTTGTGATTAAAAAAATAACATCAAGTACAGGTGCTGATAGATCTGTTTGAACATCAGTCGTCGTAGGATGAGGAATAAAACTCCGCACAAAATAAAGACATACATACATACATACATACATACATACATACATACATACATACATACATACATACATTAGTCATTTATTTTAGCTCTATACAAAAAAAGAAATGTATTTTAGCTCAGCTTTAGACGAGTAATTTTGACGAGAATGAGGGCCGAAACAGGAGTTAATATTGCATTACCTCCACCTTCCATCTCGGCCTTCAATGCCCAGCCAGCCAGTCAAGGGAAGAAACTCTCCAACAGGGGCGACCACCAGTAACAATGACAATGAAATAAAAATCGATAACGGGTCGGTCAGTGAAGTAGAAACAATATTCCATCACATCCACTGTGGGGGTGGTGATTGGAGTAGTTCAAAGGTTAAAGGTCGATCCACGGTCTGGGGTCGTTATAGACCAGTGACCGACCGCGGTATAAGGAAAAAAGAAACAATTTCAAAACAATAGAAAAAAAGTGTAAAAATAAAAATTAATGTAATTAAATTATATTTCCGGGTGGAAACATTTTTTGAATCGTGGTATGAATTACATTGCATGCTAGTATGCAATACACTGTTTCTTTCAGACTTTTTTCTTTCGGAGGGGGAGGGGGGCGGAAACGTCTAGCCCCATCCTCCCGGAATGAAATAGAATTTAAAAAAAAAAATCTATACTTTTACCAGTGTTTCCCCCCCCCCACCCCCCGTAAAATTTAGTTCCCCCCTAGTGCCACCCTAACCCGGAAAAAAGTCTGAAGGAAACACTGGTCCAAACACGCTGTCAGTGGGGACTTGTAAGGAGAAATATATATCGACTCTCAATTGGCAGAATTGGAGAGGCTGAGTGAGAGAGGTAAAGATACTGGCTGTGTGATCGTATGGTTCAAAGGTTAACAGGTGACACAGGTGATACAGATGACGCAGGTGACAAACATGACACAGATGACACACATGACACACATGACACACAGGTCAGCAGCCGTATCAGCCGTGGTGAGTTGATATCTAACTGGCTTAATCACACAACTATAAGTGTACAACTATTGCTGATCCAGGGTGACCCCCCTCCCCCCAGTATGGTTGGCTGCTGCTCATCACGAGAAAGGAAAGGTCAATCAACAAACGGACAGCAAGACATTGAGCGCGTTGAGGGGACGGGCGTAGGGTGATGGCCATCTTGACCACTGAGTCATCTGCAGACAACAAGAGAGGTGCGGCAGATGGCGGGGCAAGAAAGGCGAAATATTCATACTAAGGGGGGGGGGGGGGGAGTGATCTTAACGTTACTGTGTAGCGGGTTTTTTGAGTGAGCGTGGGGGTGACATGTGTGTGAGAGTGGGGGTCATCATAATGTGTGTAGGAATTATGTGTGTGTGTGTGTGTGTGTGGTTGGAGTAGGTGAGGTGTAAAGCGATCTTTACATGCAAGTGCGAAGGATCAAGTTAATGATGTATTCTTCAAAATAACCCTGATCATCAATTTAAGACGTG